>NC_056751.1:493985538-494269327 GCF_019279795.1 Protopterus annectens
GTGATCAAAGGGTTAGGTTGTTGTCAAATTGTGTGCCCAGGTCTCCCACCACTGAGTGTGTACTTAGGGTGTTGTTATTGATGTGGTATTTAGCAGGAACAGCACTCTCACTGAAAGGGCTGATAATACTTTTTTTGCATTGAGTTTAAGCTCATGACTTTGGCACCAGTCATTTGTTTGTATAAAACCCTCTTTTAGGATGTTGACATCATTTGGAGATTCTATGACTACTCCTAGTTTGCAGTCAGCCACAGTCCTTTAGTTTTAGCTTGCACTTCAAAATAATAGATTCCAAACAGTATTGTCCCAGGACTGATCCCTGTGGAACACCACTGGTTGTAGGTCTGCTGTTGGAGGTGGATTCCCCTATTTTGACTATATGAGTTTTATTAGTGAGCCATTTAGCGACCCTTCTAATGATATAGGGGTTGATACCAAGCTGGGTGAGTTTGTCAATGATGCCTGAGTTGGGATAGTGTCAAAAACCTTGGCTAAGTCTAGGTAGGCTGTGTGCACAGATTTCCTTTCCCCAAAGGCCTTGGCGATTGTCTCAAAGAAGTCCACCAGATTTAACAAGCATGATCTCCCTTTGACAAGTACAAATTGAGTAGGGTCAAGTGTTTGGAAGTTACCAATGTCTTTCTTGATAAGATCCATGCTGATTCTCTTCATGGCCTTGCAGAAAAGGCTAGTCAGGCTAATAGGTCTATAGTTTCTGGGGGGAGTGGAAGCACCACCTTTGTGCAAGGGGATAACGGTAGACTTTTTTCCATTCAGCTGGGATGAAACCAATGCTTAGAGTATGATTGAAAAGAGTACCCAATGGAGTTGCTAATTCATGTTTGAGCCCATGGGAGACACAGCCTGGGGATGTTATCAGGTCCCATGGAGGCTGTGTTTCTGACCTTAGAGAGGGCATTCATGGCCTGCTCCTTAGAGATACAGGGTAGAGGAAAGGTGACAGTGAGGTGGATACCCCACTCGGACATTATAGATAAGCTCTCCAGCTTAAATATAAACCCCTGTGTCACTAGATGGGTTGCAAACTGGCTCAAGGACAGAACCCACATGGTTAGAATTGCTGGAGCCATGTCAGACTCCAAACCAGTTACAAGTGGCGTCCCCCAAGGCTCAGTCCTGGGACCTCTCTTGTTCGGTATATATTTCTCGGAGGTACAGGCCAACATGGAAGGACTGTGGCTGACTAAGTTCGCAGATGACTGCAAACTGGGTGCCATAATTGTCTCTCCAGCTGACACAAGCATCCTCCAAAAGGGCCTCAAAGAAACAGACAACAGGTGCCAGAGCCATGGCCTCAAGATAAACGCCAAAAAG
Organism: Protopterus annectens; assembly: GCF_019279795.1. Lineage (NCBI taxonomy): Eukaryota > Metazoa > Chordata > Ceratodontiformes > Protopteridae > Protopterus > Protopterus annectens. Next base: position 493,986,874 of record NC_056751.1, read on the forward strand.
TGTATAGTCATCCCCTTTGGCAAAAACAAAGTGCCCACAAATTACCACATAGGTGGTAATCCATTAAGTACAGAAGACGTAATTAGGGACCTGGGGACCCAAGTTGATAGCAATCTCTCATTTGACAGCCACGTGGCCAAAGTGGTTAGAAAAACATTTTATATAGCCCACCTAATCATGAAGGGATTCACATCTAGATCAGGGGAGGTCATCGTGCCTCTTTACTCATCCTTCATCAGGCCCATAATTGAGTACAATGCCCCTTTTGGGATGTACCTTACCAGACACCTGCAGCAACTGGAAAGACCCCAAAAGTACCTCACCAAGAGGATCATAGGGCTCAAACAGATGCCATATGCTGCCCAGTTAAAGAAACTCCACCTCTACTCAGTGGCATACTGCCTGCTCAGAGGCGATCTGTGCCTGACGTATAAAGCCATGTCCAACCCGGAATTAATTGATATGCTGCACCTCAGAAAATCCAAATCCCATCAAGCTACGTGCTCGAGAGACTTGAACCTCAGCACTGAAATAAATAGGACATGCTGGAGGGACAGATTCATAACCCAGAGGCTCCCTTCACTCTGGAATAAAATCCCAGTTCAGGTTAGGCAGAGTCCCTCGTTGACTCTCTTCAAGAGGAATCTTGATGAGTGGATGGGAGATCGTAGGTTTACCCCGAGTATCACTTCTGTGTCACTGTTAGACAGAGGCACAGTATACTAACCTCGAAAAAGGGCATAGCAAAATTAATTTAAAATGGGTGGCGAAAGCCAAACACACTCTGGCTCGGCTTATAAATGCCCTAGGGCAGTTAGCCTAGTATGAACCTATGAACCTATGTTTTGGGATAAGTGTGGTGGGGAAGGGGGAGTGAAGTTTTCACAGAACCTTTCAGCTAACAGGTTAGCAATGTCCACAGGCTCAGTATATTTGGCATCATTAACTACCAGTTCAGCACATATCTGAGCCTTTCCTTGTAGGCTATGGTTGCAACTAAAGAACTCCTTATGGTTGTCCTTAGCTGGTGGAGGGCATTGGAGTTAGTGAAGTCAAAGAACCTTTGGGCAAGTGAGTTTCCACACAAATCTGTCCCTCCAGCAGCTTCTATTAATGTCACATACCAGGTTAAGGCCATTGGAGCAAGTAACCCATGTATCATTTGACTTACAGATATGCAGCATTTCCAATAAAGCAGGGTCAAAGACTGTCTTATATGCAATATAGATCACTTCTGAGCAGTCTGCATGAAAAATAATAAAGTGACAGTGATTTCAGATGGTCCTCATAGGACATATGCTGAAGACAGTGGATGGTTAGTTAAAGATGCCCAAAACCATGGTACTCAAATGTATCTTGATAGACTCAAGTAGATCAAACAGGCAGAGTGTGTGTCCTGATTCATGGAGGTGGAACTGTAGCTGGCAATGACTTTAATAAATGTCCTACCAACAGTTAATTGCACTTGAAGTATCTCCAAGGAATCATAATGTCTAAACAATCTGGAGATGTATTTATCTTTAATGAATATTGATACACCACATCCTTTAGTTTTCACACCTTCAGTTTGTGGTCTGAACATGTGGAAGGAGGTGTAGCCAGATATGGCTGGGGTGCTCTCCACAGCCTTGAACCAGATCTTTGTGACTGCACAAATGTCTATGTCTTCCAGGATGAGGACTGCTTCCAGTGAATGCAGTTTCATGTTAAGGCTCCTAGCATTTAGCAGCAAAACCCTGAGATTGTTCTTAGATGGAGTTCTTACATCAGAAATTTTGTCCTTGAGACACTGACAAAAAAGGCACTATGGGGGTGGCAAGAGCCTTAGCCAACAGACAAAATCCCAGGTGTGACAGGTGAAGACCATCTCTGGCAAAGCATCGAGGTCTGTCAATCATGTCATCCCAGGATGACAGATATCGGATACCCTTGGATGACACCAGAAACTAAGCCAATTATTGAAGTCAATCATTTTTTGTTTGTATTGAGTCATCATCCTAGGTGAAGGTAAAATGCTGCTTAATGCTAGGGACATACCAGCCTGAGACACATATTCCGAGAGCTCAATCAAGTCTCTCTTCATATAGCCCAGAGAGGTACATTACAAGTCATTCAAACCAACATGGACTATGACAGAGCCATAACACTTCCTGCTGTTGAGAGACTTGAGTGCATGTGTGATATGGCAGTTCTGGGCACCTCACAGACAGCTGATTTTGACCTTCTCCTTATCCAGCCTGATGAGAAGGACATCTTTGTGTCTCACAATGTAATCATCTATGACTAATATGTTTGGTTTTGTCTTAAGGGCTTGACAGTTGAGACACTGGTATGCGAACTGTTATGTGTATTGTGTTCTGCAGAGGAAGTATTATGTGTAGCGTGCTTATGTTCATGTTTGGGAGGTCTCTGGTGTTTAGTTATGTTTCTGGTGAGGACCTCCTCATATGTAGATATGTGGGATATGGGTTTGGGTGGAGTAGGAGGTGAGGTGTGCATGCTGATGACCCCCTCATTGTCATATGTACTGACTGGTGTGAGAGACAGCATGGATTCTAGGTTCTTAATAAAGTTGCATCTCTCACATGTTGAGTTTGTGTGGTCTAGGAGCAGAGGGTTGTCAGTGAACATGAGGTAGTTACTACACTGTCTCAGGATGTCCATGTCAACCAAGCTGGCTCAAGAAACTGTGGGAAATTGTACATCCATAGTGTTAGGTAAATTTATATGGTCAGGAAGACAGGTCGCACTTAGAAATGGCTAGTGGGTGAGAGGTGTGTTGGAATCTCTGAGGCTAGGCTTAGTGTTCCACCTGACAATAGACCTCAGCTACCAACAAGTTCTGAAGGATCACAAGCAAAGTGCTAAGGGAAAATTTAACAAGCAAAATGTTTGCTACTATAACCACCAGTGGTAACTACCACTAAATGGCAGTGCAGGAAGGTGCGCTACACACTAGAAGAACAGATGCATGGATTATATAAAACAAGAAATAACCATTTTAACTCAAACTAGCAAATAAGGATGAAAATAACCCTTTTAACTCAAACTAGCAAATAATGATACACTCTCTGAGCTCAAATCCAATCACTCTTAATTAGATGGGACCCAGACAGCACTGTCCTCCCACAAGGGTGCAGAAAGGCCCCCTTCAACAATGATGGCTTGAATTCGATGCTCAGAGGTTACAAAACAGACCCAGATCGAGCAATCCTGGAATTGGGTTTGCTGTGTCTGAGTCTATTTTGCAGTTTTGGTTGTAGGCTGATGTCTTACAAGGCTTTGCCTGATTGGTGGTGATCAGATTACCACCACTACTCCTTGCCTCCTGAATGGGGAAATAGGCATCATGTCCTCACTCCCACTCTACCCCACCCAGTTCTTTCAGTGGCCAGCCCACCATTGAGACTTATTTTATGTGTCATAGCCAGGATTTTATCTCTGTATCCCACAGAGTTAGGACAGATTTATTTGAATTTTTGCAAGATGTATAGCCCAATTCTTAAAGTTATTTTTTGACATAAAATTGAAACATTGCCATACACATAGCACATTAATGAATGCAACAGAACTATTCTGTCTGTTTTCTCTTTGTCAATATAAAGGCAGATTATGTTAAAGTCATTAAAACATAGCATTCTTAAAAATCATTTAATTTTAACTAATAAGGAATACAAACAGAAGGATATTTTTTATAACTTGTATTCATTTTCAACAGGAAGACATTACCAGCAGGGATAGGTCACTTAATCAGTTTAAAACATTCAAGCCTGAATATTAGATAAGAAGAAATAAACACTTACCAGGTTTCAATAATGCCTACACTAACTGTACACTAAGTGTACACTCTTCTGAGTTAACAGACAACACCAACATAACACACACCTTTTTCCTCCAACTTTTAATTTTCCTACTCATATTCTTGCAGCTTTAAATGTTGACATGGATTCATAAGTGTTACCACGAAGTGTAGACTACATCTACACTTAGTGTAATTTTTCTGAGTGACAAGAAAGCACAAAAAATGTGATAAGAATTTTACTGAATACATATAATGTACACTCAGTGTAGGCTTTATTGAATCTGGCTATCTCTGTTCTTGCTTTGTCAACAAAATCATCAAAACAAATGGGAGGGAATTCATAGAGGTACTTTGTGTACATGTTGTAGTAACCTTTTTGTATTCACAAACGGCCTTAACACGGTGCTGCACAGTGCTTTAGCATAAAGTATTGCAGCTGCATGGCCATGCTATAATAATAATGAGAAATGTACCCTCTATCTATCTCTATCTCTCTCTCTCTCTCTCTCTCTCTTCCCCAGAATCACTTCCAGGAAGGATTCAAAAATCACTCAGTCATGTAGATTAGCACCATGTCATGGCAGTGAACATGGCCAAAATGATGGCTTCATCTACAGAACATGAAAGTAGTATATGGATTCTGATGTAAGGGGAGCCACTGGACCCCAGGGATTACTCCAACCTCAACTACCATAATGGCATTTATAGCAGTACGGGGGGTGGGGGTAAAAACACTAGCCACTAAGAAAACTACAATTATGCCATAGCAGCACTTATGGCAGTATGGTGAGCAAGGGGTGGGGGCAAACACTAGCTACCAAGCAGTGCTCTAAAGCAGTGTGCCTTAATGGCACTTCAACAAGTATGAGGATTGGGAGTGGGATGACAAGTCAAGGTCAGGTACAGGGACTGTGGATAGTGTGCGTGTGTGTGTGTGTGTGTGTGTGCTTGTTCATAGGTTGGTACTAGGCTATCAACCCTAGGATCTATAGAAGCCTAGCCATAACAATTCTCTGGCTATTTCTTCTCGCAGTATTTACTTCCCTGGACTCCTGTCTGGCAGGATGACTGATGTAATCCCCAGGGTGAATTTTCTATGTCCCATCCAATTGTCAAGGTTCCTTTTGAAGAGGACCAAAGAGGCACTCTGCTTGACATGTATGGGCAGTCTATTCCAGAGTCTGGGGAGTCTCTGGGTCAGGAACCTATCCCTCCAGCATGTTTTGTTCATTGTGATGACAAGGTTTAGATCCCTGGAGCATGTGGCTCTGAGGGATTGGGATTTCTTTAAATTTAGCATGTCCAAAAGCTCTGGGCTTTACATGGCCTTGCATGTTAAGCAGAGATCACCTCTAAGTAGATGATAAGCGACAGAGTAAAGCTGGAGTTTGTTTAGACGGTCAGCATAGGGCATCTGCTTTAGGCCTGTGATTCTTTTAGTGAGGTATTTCTGCAGCCTTTCCAGCTGTTGCAGATGTCTTGAGAGGTACATAACAAATGGGGCATTGTATTCTATAATGGGTCTAATGAGGGATGAGTACAGTGGGACAACGACCTCCTTTTTTCTGGATGAAAAGCCCTTAGTGATGAGGTGTGCCACATTGAAGGATTTCCTGACTGTTTTGGTGATGTGGTTATCGAAGTTGAGAACACTGTACACCTGTGTCCCTAAGTCTCTTATGACACTTTCGATGTTTAGTGTACTGCCACCTATGTGGTAATTCACTGGTACATGCTTTTCCCAAAGGGGATAACTATACATTTCTTGGCATTGAGCTTGAGCCCATGGCTCTGGCACCAATCATCTGTTTCTGAAAGGCCCTTTTGTAGAATATCCACATCATTTGGAGATTCAATAATGGCTCCCAGTTTGCAGTCATCTACAAACTTTGTTATCCAGAGTCCCTTAATGTTGGCCTGTACTTCAGAGAAGTAGATGCCAAACAAGAGCGGTCACAGGACTGAACCCAGAGGTAGTCCACTTGTCACTTATCTGGAGGTGGATTTGGAGTCGGCTATTTTTACAGTGTGGTTTCTGTCAGTTAGCCAGTTGGCAACCCATCGAGTGACATAGCTATTAATGCCCAGCTTAGTAAGTTTATCTGTGATTCCAGAGTGGGGGATGGTGTCAAAGGCCTTAGCAAAGTCCAGATAGGCTGTGTAGACCACCTTATCCACGTCCACCGATCTGGAGACTGATTCAAAGAAGTCAATCAGGTTCAGGAGACAAGATCGGCCCTTCACAAACCCAAACTGGGTGCGGTCCAGTGTTTGAAGGTTGCCAATGCTTTTGTTTATAAGTTCCATGATAATACATTCCATGGCCTTGCAGAACAGGCTCGTCAGACTGATGGGGTGATAGTTCCCAGGATCCAAGGTGAATCCCCCCTTGTGGAGTGGGATAACTGTAGCTGTGTGCCACTCAGTGGGCATGAAGCCTGAGGTAAGGCTATGATTAAACAAGACACTTAGGTGAGGTGCCAGTACATTTTGGAGTTCATGTAGTACACAGCCCGGGATGTTGTCTGGTCCCATGGAAGCTGTATTCTTAGCTGTGGAGAGTGCGTTTTTTACCTGTGTGGCCATTATTACCAGAATTTGGCAATTTTTCAGTATTGAGATGGGCCCTTTAGGGGATGAGAGGGGGATGAAGTTGGCACTGAATCGATCTGCCAGGATATTGGCAATATCCTTGGGATCAGTATATTTAATACCATTCTGTTGTAGCTCAGAGCAGATCTGAGCATTGCCATTTGGATTCTTGACATAGCTATAGAATGCCTTGTGGTTGTCTTTAGAATCTTTGGCAATTTTATTTTCGTAACTAGCTTTGGAGGATTTTATGAGGGATCTAAGCTTCTTAGTGAGGCTGGTAAGGGAGTTTTTTGCATCCTGGGATTTTCTTCTTTTCTGCAACAGTTTCTTCCTTTTGAGACCACCAGATTGACTTCCTTTTTTTGGAAGAGAGTGTCTTGGTTCTATTTGGGATGGCTAGTGCTAGTACAGTGCCTTAGTGCAGGATTCAGCAGTCGAAATTTCAGTTCCCATCTGCATGTGTGTGCGTGTGTGTGTGTGTGTGTGTGTGTGTGTGTGTGTGTGTGTGTGTGTGTGTGTGTGTGTGTGTGTGTGTGTGTGTGTGTGTGTGTGTGTGTGTGTGTGTGTGTGTGTGTATGTGTATGTGTGTGCGTGTGTGCGTGTGTGTGTGTGTGTGTGTGTGTGTGTGTGTGTGTGTGTGTGTGTGTGACAGAATGATTGAGTGCGGTGATGCTAATGCCTGCTGGAGAGGCAGTTAACTACCAAGACATGCAGTTCAGCAATGATCTGCTCTTCACAGTAGTAACTGCGATTCAGAGACATGTAAATTAGATAATGAGGTCTTTCCTCATCATGACTATAATGATTCAGTATCACAAAATTTCATGTGCTCTGAGCAGGGCATTTCATATTATCTAATATTATATTTAGTCTGAAACGATTATACATTAATAGTAGGCATACTTTTATTCTCTTTAAATGTATATGAAATGTTTAGCAAAGTTAGATTATTTCTCCAGTGTTTCATAGCTCTTCTCTTTTTATTAAAAGATTAAACAGATGTGACTACTTTATTAAGTCACATGGGCAAGTGCTATGTACGTAGCTTCATATGAAAGTATATGTAGAGCTATGAGTTATGTAAGGCGTGTGTGTGTGCGTGTGTGTGTGTGTGTGTGTGTGTGTGTGTGTGTGTGTGTGTGTGTGTGTGTGTGTGTGTGTGTGTGTGTGTGTGTGTGTGTATGTGTGTGTGTATAGTGTATGTACTAATAATGTATGAATGTGTGTGTGTGTGGAGGGGGAGTTGCTATACCCACTCAGTCCTCTAGACTAACGAGCAAATCCTACAACACTGACTGAAGGCATGCACAAATATAATAGAAAAAAGTTTTGCAGGATGAAACTCATAAGGCAGGGGGAATAATAGATATTAGGACTATTGTTTGTACTGTACCCTAAGAACACTTAAAATAATTCAAGCCCTGTATTAGTGGCATGCACAAATAGTTTTTTTTTCACAGAGATTAACACTCTGCAATACTAGACACCAAGCTTCCTCTTACAAATTAGCTGAAGGGAAGCTTTAGAAAAAAAAAAAGTTAAGGTAAAAAGAGGGTTAGAGACGGGGAGATAGAAACCCTGTGCCTTCAGCATAAACCCATATTATGAGTGCTAGCCCTTTTCAGCATTGCCACCACTAGACACAGGAAGGTTGTCAAACTAAATCTTAAAAAAGTAAAAAAGAAGTTTCAACCTTGCACCCTTTGCACAAAAACAGCTTCACAAGCCAGAGCCTTAATACTCAATGATAACTGAGAGGACTTATGTAACAGTGATTTTTTTATACTATAAGAAGTATGCAAGTTTTAGTTTAAAAGAGGGGACAAATTATTAGCACTATTTCCATCTGGTAAAAATAATTTCTTAGTAAGGTGCCATGGCCCCACTGAAGTGATATAGAAAAGGAATGTTTTGAACAACAAAACAATTCAAACCAGAAAAAAATGTGGACATATCACATGAGTATGTTAAAACCATGGACAGAAAATGAAGATGCTGGAGTTAGTCTAGTAGCGGGCATAGATACCAGTAGTATGTAAGAGCTGGGTCTGAGGAAGTCTACATGGACAAAAGTGTTTATCCCAATAAAACCCACAAATGGAATACTCTAGAGTCAGTCTCCCTTTTTTTTTTTGATGAAGGAGGATTTGAAATTAGATTTTTATTGTTTTTAAAAATAAAATTATTTAGTTGAAGGGATTGTTCTAAATACCTGACTCTTGACAATCCTGTGCTGGAATTTTGGTTTGTCCTGATGCATACTGTCTGTAGATGGCTAGGCTGGACTGGAGATTCTAGAGTCCCACCCAAGGGTGACCTTTGATTGTCTCAGTAATGCAGTATCCATAAAAACTAAATGAAAACTCCAGCAAAGCTAGAACTTCCATTGAGTGACCTCTCAAACCTCTTGTATCAGAGGAACATTGGATATGTGCAAATGACCCTTATGAACATCAGGTGTTTCAGCTAAATGGCGATTCTGAATGCCCATGACTTATTTCTTTTTAAGTTGTTTCAATGGACAATTTCAGGCCACTAAAGCCAAACCCCACTAGCTGTGGATATGCATATTTCGGCCTTGTTATGACCTCATCAGCACAACACAAGCAGAGTGTTTGAGTAAGCATAAGAAACGCAGGGCTGTTATAGCCACTGATGTCCATTACCATTAGGGTGACTGCAAAATATCCCAACTAATAAACTAAAACAAAGAATGAGAAGGTCACACAGAAAAAAACAATCAGTAAAAACTACATGAAAACACCAGCCAAGCTAAAACTTCCACTGAGTGACCCCTCAGACCTCTTGTATCAGAGGCACATGCGATATACGCAAATGATCCTTATGAACATCAGATGTTTCAGCTAAATGGCAATTCTGAATGCCCATGACTTTTTTTTTAAGTTGTTTCAATGGACAATTTCAGGACAATTTGAAACTGTCCATTGAAACGACTTAAAAAGAAATAAGTCATGGGCATTCAGAATTGCTATTTAGCTGAAACACCTGATGTTCTTAAGAGTCATTTGTGTATATCCCATGTGCCTCTGATACAAGAGGTTTGAGAGGTCACTCAGTGAAAGTTCTAGATTGGCTGGAGTTTTCATTTAGTTTTTGCTGATAGGTTTTTCTGTGTGACCTTCTTACTCTTTGTTTTAGTTGTGTGGTATCAGGGAATTCTGTCCCTGCTGTTTTAACAGAGGAAACATTGCTCACAGCCCCAAACTAAGTAGTAAAAGAGTTTTTGCTATGAAATAAAGATTTTTTTCTTATTGAGCTAAGCTGTAGAACAAATATAATACATCATACAGAATCTGTACCAAGGCAAAAAGAAAATCTCGAACTGTATAAAATACCAGCATCAGAGAGAACAATAAGGGATAAAGTGAACAAAAAAATGTGCTTAACTAGGAATTACTGAGGAGTTCCAAAGTCAATAGAACAGTCCTGTATTGCGGTTTTCATAGAAGATGCATAGACTAATAATTAACTTTAACAAAATAGGCTATAACATCACATCACTAAATCAACATAACTACCCGAGTGCAGCACAAAACTAGAACATGACAATTCCCAGTGTCATTCAAAAGCAGGATGATAAAAATGTTAAAACAATGTTAGAAGATGAAGAACTCTACATCTCCGTTCTCTGCCCATTCAGTAAAGAAAGAAAGAAAACACAAAAAGGAAAAGAAGCACCAGAAGGCACACATTTCCATTGCATCTTAATTGTTCATAGCACATTCAAGTTGCAAGCTCAAAGCATGAAGTATAATACCTTCATATTCAAATTTAAACCTAGACAAATGATTGCAGTAGATGAGTTGTGACCTTGGTTACCTAGGTAACTGAACCATATGGTCGAATTAAAAATAAAACAAGAGAGAAATTTATATCAGATGTTGGAAACCTTGCAGCGTTTGTTTCCTTCAACAGACATCCATATAGTTTAAAATACACCACAGCTGCTGAAAAAATAAAAATAAGTAAACTAATTTAAAACTAATAAAATTATTTTATGCCATGTGGAATATGAATAAGGGCATTAGCATTTCAATAATTAGTCATTCAAGACTACCTACGATCGGTTAAAATAAGAACATATTAAAAATAATATAAATTACATAAACATAAATAGGAACCTTTAGAAAAATGTCCACTTTTATTTAATAAAGGAGATAAATATGACAAATTTAAAATAATTAACACTACAATAGCGTGAATGGAAAGTTGCCTCTGCTCCATAAAGTGCAAAGAAAAACAGTTAAGCTGTAATGCTAAATGTATAATGTAAAATTATGTTGACTCAAATAAACATCAGAATAATCTCTACATTAAGCTTACACATCTGCGTTACTGCTTAAATACATACAGATGATTGTTTTGTAAACTTTCCTGAGAATTAATTAACAATCTACTGCAGCATAATAAGGGCAGTAGTAATAAGGCCTTATTTGTACAATGAGATATTTTCTTATTCATAGACACATTAACCACAATGAGGAAAGGCCTCACTATCAGCTAATTTGCCTGTCCATGAATAGCAGTTAATGACTGTGAGGTGGAGATTAGCAGTTCCCATAGCAGTTAAGAAGAGCCTCTGCATCACACTAGCAGAGGCACCCCTACTCTAGCATTCACTTTTCCCATCCACACATGCACACACACCACATGCCTCATACCTGACCCTGTCGTCAGAACATTTACAATGTCTCCTTTTCCTGTGGTCTGGAAATTCATGAATGATTGCAGACAGTTTCACACTTCATATCCTTCAGTAAATGAATGCTAGGGCAAACTTTTAGGAGGTTTGGAGGTATGCCTAATATTCCTCTCCTTCTCTCTTGTACTTCACTACATGTTGCAAGCATTGCATAATGCCTGAGATATTCAATATATGTTTATTAAAATAACAACATTTAACTAACTTATTAGTTAGTGCAGCAGGCCAATGCAGAGATGCCTTGTGTCAAGTATGCACATTTGAGTTCCTTCTCCCCACATTTCTTCACAAATATTTATACTAAAATGTAATCCTGGTGTCTAGTGATGTTGCAAAGGACTGTATTGGAGAGTACAAGGTTCAAATTCTGTTTAGTGCTTTTTATGGCATGTTACCTGTTCCTGGTGTCTAGTGGTTCCTACACTTTTTTTTTTAAATATAGGTCTTTAAGGCATACCATATTGAGTATCCATAGTGTCTAGTGTTCCCTCCACCCCAATTCTTGTACGGTTTTAAATGCTGCTCAGGCATGACTATGAATTTTCCCCAGTTGGCTAGTCATTCCCCCACCTAATGTTGACTCTGCTCATTAGTCTTGGGGTATGTGGAGGTATGACAGCTACTAAAGCCCCCCCCCCCTCACACACACAGACATGCCTCACTTACCTCCTAACTTACCCCTAGCTCCCCTACCACTAGTATCTTCCAAGAGGATATATACTTACACATACACTCGCAGCCCCTGACATGCACTCACACACACTCTTATAAACCTGCTTTAACTCTAAATTCCACAGCATTTATCTTTGCAGTGTTGGATGAACATGGCCTTCTAGCCATGTTCACTATTGTGGGGTGCAAGGAGTGATAATGCTAATCTATATGGCCAATGGCTAATTATGTTCTGCTTCTAACTCAGACTACCTCATCAGCATTTAGCACAGCCATGGAGATAGCCCGTTGTGGTGCTGTTAGCCTTTGTGAAAAAGCACCATGATCAGGCAGTCTATGAATTCAAAAAGGGTAACCAGAAGTGCACACATCCTGTACACTCACCGTAACCTTTATGAATTGCACACTAAAAGTCGGGATTCATAAAGATGTACTAGGCTTCTGCAATTTTGCAAAATCAGCATCTCCTTTTCTATAGGATGCAGTGCAACTCTAAGCATATTCGTGATCAACATAGAGAAAAAGCTGAGTGAAAATAGCAGCTAATTTAAAATCTTGCTTGTAGCTACAGCAGGGACTGCAATGAGAACATGTATTTCCCAGTCAAGGTTAAGCATAGCATCAAGAAAAAGAAGGGGAGACCTGGATTTAGGGATATCTGTTGTCTCCATTAAGCAATTTCCTCCTCTAACAAACACCAGCAGGTGTTGATGCTGGGATCAGCGAGATTTCATGTACTACTGTATTTTTTCTTATGTGCTTTCTTGCCAAGGGTATCATAAGAACCATAGAAGCCAAGAAACCAAAAATCCTAAGGTATTCCCTTGTAGTGACTTGCAGTCTGAGTAGGAAACTTTAAAAATTGATCTAACCAAAGGTCTATGTTTTTCCTGGGGGAAAAAAGCTCTTTGAATTGTGGTGTCTAGTTGACATCCCATGAACACAATCCTGTGCAAAGGAGTCAAAAAATACTTCTAAATGTTCTCTTTGAATCACAGCTTATGTAAGACATCTCCCACCCAAAAGAGAGATTCCCGAAACTTTGAAAAAGACTCTGCAAAGGTAAGTAGGTCATCTAAATATGGAAAAATGTGGATACCATGTAGCCTGTAATGATATATAACTTGAAATAGACACTTTGTGAACACTCTTGATGCAGTGGATAGTCTAAAGAGTAAAGCGGAGAACTGATAATATGATCCAGACACAGAAAAGCTAAAGAAACTTCTGAAGTCAGGACAAATAGGGATGTGATGATAAGCACCTTTTCAGTTTTATGTTGCAAGGAAATTTGAAAGAAAGAGATAAAAGGTTATGAAGTGACATCATTTTGAATTTCAACACTATCACAAACTAGTTTAGGAAATATCCAGAAATGATCTCCAAGAATTTTCTTTCTTTGGCACTAGGAACATCCTTGAATAAAAATCCTCCTCAGCTTGGGAAGTAGGTACTGGTTCGATTACTCCTTGGGGCAGTATGTGATGAAAAACCAGTGGAAGCAAGAATCTGATCTAGAGAATGATGAATGACCCCCAGGGAAAGAGGAATGTCCTCCCACTACCATCTGTAACCTCGATGTATGATTTTCAGAATCCATTCAATTGTAACTATCTGTCGCCAAAGAGAAAAACAGAGATTCAGACTTTCTAGCAGAAAACATGTGCCAGGTTAGAATGGTTCACAATGTCTGTTGAATAGCTATTCAAACTTATTGGGCTGACCTTGGTTTTGGGTAGGTTGGAGATTTCTTCATGGACCCCCCCCCTTGCCATCACTTTTTAAATGTCTGTTTTGTTTTTTTTTTTTTTAATTTTTTGAGACTGTTTATTTATTTATTTATTTATTTATTTTTATAAAAAATTGTTCACATTATAGGCACAAGGTGTAGGGTTTGAGTCTTACATGGGTAATTGACTAGGCTTTGAAAGGCCTGCATGGGTAGATAGCTTGGTACTAATTTATGAACTTATGATCTTATGAACAACTCTACACATAGTAAATAAAATTGAAAAAATATAAATCATCTGACCTATAAATTAATAAATACAAAAATAATAATTGACTTCCTTGCTATAGTAGACCAGGGAGATAATGTGAGGTACAGGGAAAGATGACTGTAGAGATATTCAATCTGGTCAACTTATAATAAGGATTCTGAACACCTGTTTAACTGTTCTTATTCATAATAACTCACTGATGTCTTTTGTAAGATGATGCATATTAAAAATATGAGACACATTAATATGAATCAGAAACATGAGCTAAGCATTGTTAGTCTAATGGCAAGTTTGAGAGTTAGTTTGTTCATCTTTCAACAAACCAGGAGTGCGTTATTCCATGGTAGAATGTTTTAGGGTTATATCATTAAGTCATTTTTTTATTTGTTTCAAAGGTTTTGTCCATAGCTGAAGATTTCATATTGTTATATATAAAGTATATAATAAGTTCTATACATAAAGTATATAATAAATTCTGTAATCATAGATAAACTTACTAAGCTGGGTATTAATCCCTACATCACCCAATGGGTTGCTAACTGGCTTACTGATAGAACCCACACTGTAAAAGTAGCCAACTCCAAATCCAGCTTCAGACAAGTGACAAGTGGAGTACCACAGGGTTCAGTCCTGGCACCGCTCTTATTTGGCATCTACTTCTATGAAGTACAGGCCAACACTAAGGGCCTCTGGCTAACAAAGTTTGCAGATGACTGCAAACTGGGAGCCATTATTGAATCCCCAAATGATGTGGATACTCTACAAAAGGGACTTACAGAAATAGATGCTTGATGCCAGAGCCATGGGCTCAAGCTCAATGCCAAGAAATGTATAGTTATCCCCTTTGGGAAAAAACATGTACCCATGAATTACCATATAGGTGGCAGTACACTAAACACCAAAAGTGTGATAAGAGACTTAGGGACACAGGTGGACAGTGGTCTCACCTTCGATAACCACATCACCACAACAGTCAGGAAATCCTTCTATGTGGCACACCTCATCACTAAGGGCTTTTCATCCAGAAAAAAGGAGGTCATTGTCCCACTGTACTCATCCCTCATTAGACCCATTATAGAATACAACGCCCCGTTTGGTATGTACCTCTCAAGACATCTGCAACAACTGGAAAGGCCGCAGAAATACCTCACTAAAAGAATCACAGGCCTAAAGCAGATGCCCTAGGCTGACCGCCTTAAAAAACTCCAGCTATACTCTGTCACATATCGTCTACTCAGAGGCAAACTCTGCTTAACATACAAGGCCATGTCAAACCCAGAACTGTTGGACATGCTACACTTAAAGAAATCCCAATCCCTCAGAGCCACACACTCCAAGGATCTAAACCTTGTCATCACAATAAACAAAACATGCTGGAGGGATAGGTTCCTGACCCGGAGACTCCCCAGACTCTGGAATAGATTGCCCATACATGTCAAGCAGAGTGCCTCTTTGGCCCTCTTCAAAAGGAACCTTGACAATTGGATGGGAGAAAGGAAATTCACCCCGGGGATCACGTCAGTTGCCCTGCTAGACAGGGTTCCAGGGAAGTAAATAGTGTGGGAAGAAATAGCCAGGGAATTTTTATGGCTAGGCTTGTATAGGCCCTAGGGCTGATAGCCTAGTATCAACCTATGAACCTATACATAAATATGATTTCATTATACTTATGCTTTTTTTTCTCTCTTATATATATGCAAGGGTGCTGGAACAATAGGGTGAGGGAGGCACCCTTACACTTTAACAGATGGCACAGCTGTTTGCCTCTTGATACAGTACAGAAAAAAAATACACAAAAGAAATCAACTGCCTCAAGAATCTAATGGTCCATACTTTGCCAATGCTTGCATTCCCATGTAGAATTTGTATTAATGTCGTATGTCTGAACTGCTGTTATGTAATGCAAAACACCAAATCCTGACCTAACAGAGTACTGGCAGCAATGCAAAGTCAGCAACGTGATGACAGCTGTGATGCTGTTGCTGTGAGATAGCGCAACTGCACAACAGCACCATTGCAAGCATTTATCTATCAGTCAGAGCTAAATATGTTATAGATGCAAGTTAAGGTAAGCAATGGTAATATTGTAACTTCTGTATATATTGGTAAAAAGAAACACTTCTTTGACTGCAGGCAGAAGTTGAGAAGAGTTTCTTTTTTTAATCAGTATAATAACCTGGATCAGCCAGCTGCTAGCTATGGACTTCACAGGCAGCGCCTATTACAAGTTGGAGCAGATGTCTACCTACCCTATAGAGAATGACTCACTTCTCATTTTAACTTAAAATCCTTTTTATTACTTTACTAAAAAGCAACTGTCTTTTTATTTATTTAGTTTTCAAGTTTTAATAAGGGAAAGAAATATATATGAACATGTCCTGTAAAAGAGTATGCAACAAAGCAGAAGGGGATAAGAGGAAAGGGAAAATCTTGGGGATATGGTTGGGGGGTAGGCTTGTTGTTTCAAGATATAATGAAACACTGTGAGAGACAATGGGTTATGCACAAGTTAGAGGCAGCACGGTTGCACTTAGCATTCCTGCCCCATAGTGCTTAGTTTTCCATTCATCAGCTGGTTTACCTTTTAGATGGACTCTGCATATAATCCCTATGCCCAAGTGGGTTTTGCTGAGTCCCCTGGTTTCTACTAGTTTGTGTGTGTGTGTGTGTGTGTGTGTGTGTGTGTGTGTGTGTGTGTGTGTGTGTGTGTGTGTGTGTGTGTGTGTGTGTGTTGGAAAATGAAAACTTTACAGCCAGAATTAAATGTGTTAAAGTTAGTAGAATATGCTATACCGATTAATGTTTGAAGTGAATTAAATAATCTGGAGAATGAACAAATAGGAAGGTAAAAAGTGATATTCACTTGTCAGCAGGGTTCTACAGCAGTGATACTGACAGCATGCACCACAAGTTTTTAGGGGCAAGCTTTTTTTCTCTAGTCTACAACTAGAACCTAGTTTAATTCAAATTGTAAATTGGTTAATCTGTTCAAAAAAGTTAAAACAAACATGTCTGAGAGAGCACAAACTAATGGCCAGTGCAATTGGAAGTGAAGACAATAAAATTTAATGTTTGATTACCAATAACAGAATGGTTACATTGTAGTGGGTGCTTAGAGACAGATTGTTTAGACAACTCATTTTAGAAGAAGTTTATGTCTAGTGGATATTGACTTCACTGTGGAAGGTATGTGTTTATGAGGCATAAAAATATATAATCATTAATGTACTACCAGTTCCAGAAATTTATTTTGAGAAAAATTGAGTTTTACTCTGAATGGAATACAAAAGACGAGAAAATCTTACTGTTAAAATGAGAATCAAATATGAATGTTAATCAACATTGTATAAAATTAGCCTTTAGAATATGCATTGATATATTTGTGTGTGTGTGTGAGTGTGTGTGTCTTTGCATGTGTGTCTGTGTGTGTTGGCGTGCACACCTGTGCATAAACATTGGTGAAATGTGAGCTTTTAATATTTATTTTTCCATGGCATATGTCATTTGTGGAGTGGTGTCAGTGATGGGTAATGTACTATGTGGTGCTGCATTGGGCTTTACTGGAGGCTTTTTTGGTGCTAGGACAGAATGGTGACTTTGCAGCCATTTTCTAAAGTATATGCATGCTGTGCTTGGGCTCTTTAGTGCCAGGGTGTCTGCAATGTCATCTATATGATGTATTCTGTACTAGTAAAATTGGACTTACTAGATAGGGGATAAATGCTCTAAGGGGTGGATGATGAGATATACGTGATCAAGCTGCTGACAGTCAAAAATGTGCAACAACAGGGGAGGTGTCTATCGTGCAAGGTTTTATGACTTTTGGAAATGACAAGTGTATCAGAGTGAAGTTGAAGTTGATGAAGTCACTCAGTAACTCTGATGTGAATAAAACCACTATATGGTTATATTTTGTCACCATGTTTTTCAGTTGTGTGTGTGTGTGTGTGTGTGTGTGTGTGTGTGTGTGTGTGTGTGTTTAACATTGTGGTATTCCAAAATCTTACTTGAAGTGGGAACAGTTATGCTATTAGGAATTCGGATTCCATGGTCATTAACTGTCTAGATTATTGGTCAGATGTATCTACATTTTTAACAGCCTTTGTCCAGATTTTTAATATTTGGAGGTTGAGAAGTATGATTCATGCTGCTAGGAGGAATAGGAATTCACCCATTGGTGGTGTTAGCAGACCATTTGTTTTTCTCATGTGAATGGATGCTGGCCTACAGCTAAAACCTAGTTAATTTAAAATTGTAAATTGGTTAATCTGTTCAACAAAGTTAAAACAAACATGTCTGAGAGAGTGCAAACTAATGGCCAGTGCACTTGGAAGTGAAGACAATAAAACTGAATGTTTGATTACCAATAACAGAATGATTACATTGTAGTGGGTGCTTAGGGACAAATTGTTTAGACAACACATTTAAGAAGTTTATGTCTAGTGGATATTGACTTCACTGTGGATGGTATGTGTTTATGAGGCATAAAAAATATCATCATTAATGTACTACCAGTTCCAGAAATTTATTTTGAGAAAAACTGAGTTTTACACTGAAAGGAATACAAAAGACAAGAAAATCTTACTGTTAAAATGGGAATCAAATATGAATGTTAACCAATATTGTATAAAATCAGCCTTTAGAATATACATTGATACGTGTGTGTGTGTGTGTGTGTGTGTGTGTGTGTGTGTGTGTGTGTGTGTGTGTGTGTGTGTGTGTGTGTGTGTGTGTGTGTGTGTGTGTGTGTGCATGCACCCACACATAAACATTGGTGAAATATGAGCTTTTGATATTTATTTTTCCATGGCATATGTCATTTGTGGAATGGTGTCAGTGATGGGTAATGTACTGTGTGGTGCTGTACTGGGCTTTACTGGTGGTTGTTTTGGTGCTGGGACAGAATGGTGACTTTGCAGTCATTTTTTAAAAGTATATGCATGCTGTGCTTGGGCTCTTTAGTGCCAAGGTGTCTGTAATGTCATCTGTATGATGTATTCTGTACTAGTTAAGTTGGACTTACTAGGTAGGGCATTAATGCTCTAAGGGGTGGTGGATGAGGTCTACCTGATCAAGCTGCTGACAGCCAAAAATGTGCAACAACAGGGGAGGTGTCTAGCATGTTAAAAACTATGTGCAAAGTTTTACGACTTTAGAAAATGACAAGTGTACCAGAGTGAAGCTGATGAAGTCACTCAGTAAGTCTGATTTGAATGAAACCATTATTTGGTTATATTTTGTCATCAATTTTTTCAACTGTGTGTGTGTGTGTGTGTGTGTGTGTGTGTGTGTGTGTGTGTGTGTGTGTGTGTGTGTGTGTGTGTGTGTGTGTTTAACATGGTTGTATTGCACAATCCTACTGGAAGTGGGAACAGTTATGCTATTAGGAATTCATATTCCATGGTCATTTACTATCTAGATTATTGGCCAAATGTATCTATAGTTTTTAACAGCCTTTGTCCAGATTTTAAATATTTGGAGGTTAAGAAGTATGATTCCGGCTGCAAGGCGGAATTGTAATTCACCCATTGGTGCTGTTAGCAGACCATTTTTTTTCTCATGTGAATGGATGCAGACTAATATGAAATTTGTATTTATTTAATTAATTAATTTATTTTTTTACCTAGCCTTTGTTGACTGTGTTAGCCCGACTAGGCTAATGGCCACTTTTTCAAGGGACACCTGAGGTGGTATTTATACTACTAGCACTAGGGGAAATTTAGAAACGGCATCAAGGAACTTCACCTGCTCTTTTCTTTAGGTGCCATGGGATCTTTTTCCACCAAGCTGTTGTTAACCCAATCAGATGGGACTTCAGTTTAGAGTATCATCTGAATGATGAAGGTTTAACCATGTCATCAGACAATGCATATTCTGCCTAGGAATTCACAAAATTAAAAAATAAAAATGCAGAACATTCCATTATGTATGAACAGCAATAAACTACCAAGAGATGGGTATGACGTGATAACAGTGACCATCTGAAAGGGATAAGACAATTATTCTTTTCTTCAGCTTCTGTCTAAAGCTACAGTATTTTCAGTGGTGGAAAGGGAGAACTGTAGACTTTCTTTGTCTGCATCAGAGTATGGCAAATAATCAATTCCGTGAGATGTGGGGGTGTTTGTCTTTGCTGCTGTTTGCTTATAATGGGAGTGGTGGTCAGAGTTTCTCCCCTTTGCATTGATGTCCATATGTACTGCTGACTGTAGAGATGATGCAAGATTTCCATCACTGCACAGGATGTTTAGTGTGGCATATGACCACTGTAAACTTTAGTCCTATTTCTTTTTCTGCCTCTAACTTGTTACCAGGATGCAGACTGGCCTTTAAATGTTTTTTTTTTTTTTTTTTTTTTTTTATTGCACTGAACACTTTGCCCATGGCATTCTGTGAACCTGAAATCAAGTGGCAGCTAGCCAGGTAAGGATTCATATACTGTTTTCCAGGGCTGCTCATATGTTCATAGGTGTATACCAGGCTAAAGGCCCCAAGGGCCTTTATAACCCTAGCCATGCAACCAAAGGTATCCCATGAGTTACAGTGTTTTAGAGGTTGTTCTAAAGGGACTATGTTAGCTAGGGCATGATTTAATGGTTGCCTCTGTCCCTCAGAGACATAGGTCTCAGACCTGGGGAAAATTTTTGATTTCATATCCACTGGCCCAGTTTACATTTGAATAGGGTTAGGGTTGGGCTGTGCTTCATATGGATGGAAATTCTACCCTAGAGAATGGGAATTCTCTGAAATACATCATCATCAGCAGCAGCAGCAACTCCTTTTTTCCTCATTTTTCTAGTTGAGGTCAATGTATCATGTCAACTGCCACCTGTTATTCTAGCATGTCCTATTTATATTGTAAACAAAGTTTAGGTCCTTAGAGCTCATAGTTCTGATGCTGCTCATTCTGCAGGTATGCAAATGTCCATCAGAGCAGGACTCATGAATGCCTTGTATGCCAGGCTTGTTCACCTCTCAGCAGTCTGTAGGCAACAGAATATAGAGACAGGGCTTTGTGACAACCTGTATACGACACTGTATTTATGTTGTGTATTTTTTTTTTCTGTGAGGAACCTCTGTGGCCATTCCAGTTGTTGCATGTGCCTAGTTAGGTACATACTAAAGGGCCGTTATACTCTATGATGGGTCTGATGGCACGATGACCTGTCTAAACCTGGATACCATGCTAGTTGAGCAATATAGAATGACTTTCTTACTACCTTAGACACATGTTGTTTAAAGGCCAGATTAGTATCTACATGTGTCCTCAAATTCCTGACTACTGGGTCTACACTTAGGGCGATTTTGTCAATGAGGTAGTTTCAAGAGTTGCCAACTATCCAATTATGCATTTCTTGGCAGTGAGTTTTAAGCCATGGCTTTGGAACCAGTCATTTATTTGCGTTAGAATGATGGCTCCTAGTTTGCAATTGTCTGCAAACTTGGTCAGCCAGAGACCCTTTATGTTGGACTTGACTTCTGAGAAGTGAATGCCAAAGAGGAGCAGACCCAACACAGAGCACTGAGGGATCTGCTATTGACTGACTTCTTTGTGGAGGTGGGCTATCTGTAAGCCAGCTAGCTATCCAGCACATTATATAGGGGTTTACAACTGATTCCATGAATTTGTTTATAGTACCAGAGTGGGGTATTGTATCAAATGCCTTAGCCAGGTAAAGTTAGACAGCATGCGCCATTTTGCCTGCATCAATTCCGTTGGTTACCTTCTCAAAGAAATCCACCAGGTTTAGTATAGGTGACCTGCCTTTAAAAAAAACAAACTGTCTGTGGTCCATTATCTAGAGGTTTCTTTTGTTATAGTGAATCATTTCTATGAAAATTATTTCCATGGCTTTGCATATGAGACTAGTCAGGCTAATGGGTCTTTAGTACCTGGGATCTACTGATGGTCCACTTCATGCAGAGGGATGACCAATACAGTTCTCCATTCTCTTGGCCCAAAGTCTGTTTGGAGGCTATAGTTGAGTAGTGACACCAGTGGTCCTGATAGGTCATACCCCAGAATGTCCTAGGGTCATGCGGGTTCATTGATTAGTACTAGGCTAACTGACCTGTGGGTTATTTTAAGCCTAGCCAATTAACCCATGTGAGAATCAAACCCTCCATCTTGTGTCTGTAAGGCAACTATCTTACCCATTATGCCAACCTCCCTCTTATCCAAGGATGCCTCTTAAATAGCTTTAAATATTATCGGGACCTAATGAAACTGTGTTATTGGCGTTAGTGCAGCCCATTGAATCTGTACAGCTAAAACCTGCACCCTATTGATAGTAGAGAGTGGTTATGTTAGATAGTATTTACTGGTAGGTGGCGGGCTTGAGTCAGAGCTGAATTTGTCTGCCAGTAGACTGGATACATCTCCCAGCCCCACAAACTTGGCTCCATTTGCAACCACTTCAGCACACTATTGTATGCTGACTTTTGGTTTCTGACACAACTGAAGGTGGACTTGTGGTTGTCATTGGCCAGGGAAGCCAACTTTACCTTGTACTTCCTAAGTATGGCGTAGGAACCTTTTCTTTTGGAATGAAAGAAGGGTTGAATAAATATGAAAATATAAGGACAAATGGTATTAAGGAAAATCTTTATTTTGTTTCTACATATAATATTGAAAGTGAGAGAATTGTTGAATTTGTTAAATATTATTGGAACTTTTTACTTAAAGACAACATTTTAGATAATATCCTTCTAAGTCAGCCTTCTATTTCATTTAAAAGGGGCAACAATTTGAAATATATGTTGGTACATGGGAAGTCTATTTAACCTGATGTAAATTTTGTGAAAAATGTTACATTAAACGGGACTACACATTGTAAGAATTGTGCTATATGTCCTTATACGGTACGAAACTTTGGTTTTATTACTAACAATAGGTTTGTTCCAAAAGAAAGCTTCTCATGTAATAGTAAGGGAATAGTTTATGCTCTAAGATGCCCCTATAATTTAGTTTATATAGGGGAAACAAAAAGAATGTTTCAGGTTAGGTTTATGGAACATATCAGGGATATCCGCAACCAGAGGGAAGATAAAACAATAGCTATGCATTTTAAAGAGAAACACAGCAGTATTTTTTTAGTATTACAGGGTTGTGTCCTTGAACAAATAAAGTTTTATGAAAATCGTGTTTTGCTTAAAGAAAGAGTATTATATAAGGAATTAGTGTTGATTTTAAAGTTTGGCACATTAGTCCCTTTAGGACTAAATACAGAAGTAAATCAGAGGTGTTTTATTTAATAATTGGATTCCTAATTAATTAATTGTGGAAGGTTTTTGTTATAAAAACTGATTGTGTTTTAAAGTTTTTTGTACTCCTTGAAGGTGCATACACTGAGGTGCTAGAGAGAAAATAAAATAATTTGTAGACAGAATTTTGCGTATTTGGTAATTTTTCTATTCTCCTGGATCTGAACCAGTTGTTGCTAAATTTTGGGGTTGCTTACTGTTGTTTGATTTTGCTTCCGTTGTGGTTTGAGATTGCTTCAGAGCCTAATCAGGTTGTTCCCTGGGTTTTTTGGGAAGACTCAACATCAGTTTTGGGAATGGTTGGTAATAACGGGTCCCAGTTCGAATCACAATGGACTATGGAACAATACTTTAATGCTTCCCAAAATTTATCTTCAGTCTTAAATGAGAATCAGAGTGGTAGACAAGATTTGGGACACTTTTTTGATCGTTGTATTAGTGAAAGAGCTAAACGTATTCCTAATCTGTTCCTTTTGGTGGGACAAGCATTTAATATAGTCTTTCCTGATAAAAAAGACTTATGTGATAAATTTGAAGGGCTTCTGGAAAAAGAAACGAGAGTGAATTTTAATATCTTAGGGTTACAAAGGAATATAGACCTCAATGACACTCCTAGGGGTCTTTGTTTTATTAAAAATCCAAGTGACCCTTTTGATATAACTCGTGAAGTTGACAAACAATTTAGAGACTGCTGGATAGCGGCTTCACATAGATGTATGATGGATTGGCTGCACATTTTGTTGGACAGAGACCATTGGAAACAAAAAAAACTTAAACAAGAATTAGTGACTTTGTCAGCTGAAATCACTGGTTCTCTCTCTGCCGATTATTTGAATAATTTTATGGAAAGAGTAAACAGTAGACTGAATTCTTTAGAAATGGATCTCATTATATTCAAAAATATAAAATCCTCAGAGATGTTGGAGACTATGAAGGATGGCGAGCCTTTGTTGCATCAACCAATAGACAGCATGGGAACCAACAAGGATGTAACAGAAGTTATAAGAAGGCCTTGCCTGTCTCCTCTTTGGAAGGAGCATTTTTTGAAATGAAGGATATAGTAATGAGGATTCAGAGTTCCCTTCTTTACCCCTGGCACAACAACCAGAGGAAAATCAGTGGTGTTTTTGTGGGGAGAATGAAACCATTCAAACCGCAAATGGAATAGAGAAGGGTCGAATGGTTATTACAGGAAAAACAATCAATATGGCCAACAATCGTATAATAAAAAAGGTAGATGGCATTAATGGCTTAACTGAAAAAAATATTGTTGTAAATCTTTCTAGTTGCGAATTAATGGATGAACAGTACAGGGTACTGAATTTGGGACTTAAGTTTATTACATCAGTAGTTCCAAGGTTACATGTTTTAAAACAAGAAATGTTTAGTTTTATTCGTAAGTTGCATTTGAAAGTATATTATAGTAATGAAGTTAATTTTGGGTTAAATAACGAAGAACAGGATTCAGAAGACAGTTTTTATTCATGCTGAGATGATGTTGATATGTTTTGTGAACCTGAAAAAAATAATGCTTATTGTTTGATTGATGTATTTCATCTAAAACCAAATGTATTCCCCCTTTTAGTAATGAAAGTGTTTTCATTTTAATTCTATGATGAATTTTGCTTTGGAAAACTTATGTAATGGTTTGTTAAGAAAAATGATATTGGATATAATTTAACATTACAGGAATGGAAAATCTTTGAAAATGCTTACAAATAGAAGAGACTTGATTATTAAACCAGCAGATAAGGGTAGTAAAATTGTAGTCATGCATGTTTCACAGTATTATAAAATGTGCATGCATCATATAAAAGATGAACAGGCGTATGAAAAAAGTAAGGTTAGACTGTATGAAAAAGCAAAAAAAAAAAAAAAGAGTTTGAAAAAGTATTAAATAGAAGAGTTAGACTTAATTATTTTCAGAAGGAAGATGTACAGAAGAAACTGATGATTGCCAAATGTGAACTGGCCCAGTTTTTCTGTTTACCTAAATTACATAAAAGTATGAATGATCCACCAGGAAGACCAATTGTTTCAGCGTGTAGGTATAGGTCTCATTACATAATTGTTTCCCTTCCTTATGTGCCAAAAACACCTTCATACGTTCAGGATAGTTGTGACTTTCTGAATAAGATTTCAACATTAATTTGGATCAGTAACACATATTGGATAGTATTAGATGTAAAAAGCTTATATACAGCTATAAAACATGAAGCTGGCCTTTGTTCATTGTTACATTTGTTAGGTGACTGTCCCTTATCAAATTATATAATAGAGCTGGTTGATTTTTCTTTGAGACATAACTATTTTGTTTTTAATAATCAACTGTATAGAAAAAAACAAGGTACAGCCATGGGGGCACCTTTTGCCCCCATATATGTGAACCTGTTTATGGCATACTTTGAAATGGAATGCCTTTATAGACATGAATTTGCGAGAGAACATGTTAAATTTTATTACTGTCACATCGACAATTTAATTTTTGTTTGTGAAGGAGGGCAAAATAAAATGTAAGGTTTTATAAAAGATTTAAGACAAAATAGATATAATTTAGAGTTCAACGGTTTACAATATGAAACAAAGTATCATATTTAGATATAACTTTAGAAGGTTTGGAAGATGGGAAAATTATGTCAAGGGTATACACGAAATTTACTGATGGCAGTCAGTTTTTTCATGCATCTAGCTGCCACCACCCCATATCATTGCTTCACTTCCATATGCAGAATTCCTAAGGTTATCTAGAAACTGTAATAATCGAAAAGTTTTAGAGGAATAAATAATGGAAACTACTCAGATGTTTTTGGAAAGAGGGTATAATATTAATACGGTAAGGGAAGCAATGGATAAAGTTTTTAAGTATGGATTAGGAACCTCTTCTTTTGGAATAAAAGAAGGGCTGAATAAATATGAAAATATAAGGAAAAATGGTACTGAGGAAAATTTTTATTTTATTTATACATATAATATTGAAAGTGAGAGAATTGTTTATTTTGTTAAATATTATTGGAATTTTTTGCTTAAAGACAAAATTTTAAATAATCTCCTTCCAAGTCAGCCTTCTATTTCATTTAAATGGGGCAACAATTTGAAAGATATGTTGGTGCATGGGAAGTTTATTTTATCTGATGTAAATTTTGTGAAAAATGTTACATTAAATGGGACTAAAAGTTGTAAGAATTGTGCTATATGTGTTTATATGGTATGAAACTTTGATTTTATTAATAACATCAGGTTTGTACCAAATGAAAGCTTCTCATGTAATAGTAAGAGGATAATTTATGCTCTAAGATGCCCCTGTAATTTAGTTTATATAGGGGAAACAAAAAAATGTTTTGGGTTAGGTTTATGGAACAAATCAGGGATATTCGCAACCAGAGGGAAAATAAAGTAATAGCTATGCATTTTAAAAATAAACACAAGAGTAATGTTTTATTATTACAGGGTTGTGTCCTTGAACAAATGAAGTTTTATCAAAATAATGTTTTACTTAAAGAAATATTATTATATAAGGAATCAGTGTTTATTTTAAAGTTTGTCACATTAGTCCTTAAGGACTAAATACAGAAGTAAATTGGAGGTGTTTTATTTAATAATTCGATTCCTAATTAATTGGGGAAGATTTTTGTTATAAAAACTAATTGTGTTTTAAAGTTTTTTGTACTCCTTGATGGTGCCTAGACAGAGGAGCTAGAGAGAAAAAAATAAAAAAATCTGTGGACATAATTTCCTGTATTTGGTGATTTTTCTGTTCTTCTGGATCTGAGCCAGTTGTTGCTATAGTCAGAATAATGGGTCTTTAGTTCCTGGGATCTATTGATGGTCCACTTCATGCAGAGGGATGACCAATACAGTTCTCCATTCTCTTGACACAAAGTTTGTTTGGAGGCTATAGTTGAGTAGTGACTCCAGTGGTCCTGATAGGTCATATCCCAGGATGTCCTAGGGTCATACAGGTTCATTGATTAGTACTAGGCTTACTGACCTTGTGGGCTATTTTAAGCCTAGCCAATTAACCCAAACCTTGCACCTTGTGTCTGTAAGGCAAATATCTTGGATGCCTCCTGAAAAGCTTTAAATATTTTTGGGACCCAATGAAACTGTGCTCTTTTCATTAGATAGTGCAGCCCATTGAATCTGTGTTCTTGGGCTTAGAAAGTACAGCTAGAACCTGCACCCTGTTGATAGTAGAGAGTGGTTATGTTAGACAGTATTTCCTGGGAGGTGGCGGAGCTGAGTGGTGATTAAGTTAGAGCTGAATTTGTCTGTCAGTAGACTGGATATATCTCCCAGCCCCATGAACTTGGCTCCATTTGCAATCAGTTCAGCACACCATTGTATGCTGACTTTTGGTTTCTGACACAACTGAAGTTGGCCTCGTGGTTGTCATTGGCCGTGGAAGCCAACTTTACCTGGTACTTTCCTAAGTATGGAGTAGGAACCTCTTGTTTTGGAATAAAGGAAGGGTTGACTAATTATGAAAATATAAGGACAAATGGTATTGTTTCTACATATAGTACTGAAAGTGAGAGAATTGTTGAATTTGTTAAATATTATTGGAATTTTTTTACTTAAAGACAACATTTTAAATAACTTCCTTCCAAGTCAGCCTTCTAATTCATTTAAAAGGGGCAACAATTTGAAAGATATGTTGGTACATGGGAAGTTTATTTTACCTGATGTAATTTTTGTGAAAAATGTTACATTAAATGGGACTACAAGTTGTAAGAATTGTGCTATATGTGTTTATATGGTATGAAACTTTGATTTAATTAATAACATTAGGTTTTTTTCCAAAAGAAAGCTTCTCATGTAATAGTAAGGGAATAGTTTATGCTCTAAGATGCCCCTGTAATTTAGTTTATATAGGAGAATCAAAAATAATGTTTCAAGTTAGATTTATGGAACATATCAGGGATATTTGCAACCCGAGGGAAGATAAAGTAATAGCTATGCATTTTAAAGATGAACACAACAGTAATTTTTCATAATTGCAGGGTTGTGTCCTTGAGCAAAAAAAGTTTTATGAAAATGATGTTTTACTTAAAGAAAGATTATTATATAAGGAATCAGTGTTGATTTTAAGTTTGGCACATTAGTCCCTTTAGGACTAAATACAGAAGTAAACTGGAGGTGTTTTATTTAAATATTGGCTTCCTAATTAATTAATCAGGGAAGGTTTTTGTTATAAAAACTTATTGTGTTTTAAAGTTTTTTTGTACTCCTTGAAGGTGCATACACCGAGGCAATAGAGAGAGAAAATAAAATAACTTGTGGACAGAATTTCCTGTATTTGATGACTTTTCTATTCTCCTGGATCTGAACCAGTTGTTGCTATAGTCAGACTAATTGGTCTTTAGTTCCTGGGATGTATCGATGGTCCACTTCATGCAAAGGGATGACCAATACAGTTCTCCATTCTCTTGGCACAAAGTCTGTTTGGAGGCTATAGTTGATTAGTGACTCCAGTGGCCCTGAAAGGTCATATCCCTGGATGTCCTAGGGTCATACAGGTTCATTGATTAGTACTAGGCTAACTGAACTTGTGGGCTATTTTAAGCCTAGCCAATTAACCCATGTGAGAATCAAACCCTGCACCTTGTGTCTGTAAGGCAACTATCTTACCCATTATGCTAACCTCCCTATTATCCAAGGATGCCTCCTAAATAGCTTTAAATATTATCAGGACCCAATGAACTGTATTATTGGTGTTAGATAGTGCGGCCCATTGAATCTGTGTTCTTGGCCTTAGAGAGTACAGCAAGAACCTGCACCCTATTGATAGTAGAGATTGGTTTTGCTAGATAGTGTTTCCTGGGAGGTGGCAGGGGTGAGTGGGGGTAAAGTTAGAGCTGAATTTGTCTGCCAGTAGATTGGATACATCTCCCAGCCCCACACACTTGGCTTCATTTGCAACCAGTTCGGTACACTATTGTATGTTAACTTTGGGTTTCTGTCACAACTGAAGATGGCCTTATGGTTGTCATTGTCCTGGGATGCCAACTTTACCTGGCATTCCTGGACTTAGTTGACCCTCTTAGTAGTCTATTTAGTTTGATGAGAGAGTTTTTATCCCTTTGGCTGTTAGTATTCTTAACTTTAGCTCTGACATTTTTCTTTTGCTGTACAACCTGTTTAGCATTGAATTCCTCCAGGGTAGTTTGTAGAGTTTGTTTTGGGCGTAACTCTGGTAGGCACAGCAGCCTCTATGCTCCCATTAACATGGTTGTACAGAGTTTGTATGAACAATTCCACATCAGCTACTGTGTTTCTGGGTTTGGAGGGGCTTGGAATTTTGAGAGGTTATCACTTAATAAAAGGTAGATTGTCTTGCAACAGTTCCTAACTGTTCCAGGGTTTACTGGGGTCACAGAATTAATTTTTAATTCAAGGATACCACTTGTGATCTGAGTTTACCAGAGAGGTCATGGCATTAGATGGGACGCAGTGTGCTCCCATTTTTGTGAGTACCGGGTCCGATGTGTATGTACCTCTGGTAGGCAAGTGAACTACATGGTCTAGAGTGTTTGTGTATACAAGTTCAGGAATCTCTGTGTCTGCAAATTTGGGTCATATAGAATTCACAGTCTGTTTAGGGATAATTTAAATTCCCATAAGCATGGTACTTGGTTGAATGGTGAATGTCTCTAGTAGGAGTAAGTATGAGCTATGGGTTTTCTGAGACATGAATGGTGAACAACAGCTTGCTTGAATATAGTACTAGACTTTGTCTATGATAACCTATACTTGGAGAAACTCTAGCACATCATCCTGTTTAACCAACATACAGGTAGGCTTGCTAATTACCTTTAGTCCATCTGTGCAGCTGCTGTTATAAATGTGTGGAAGGCAATGAAACCTTGCACTGCTGGGATAATTTCTGTGGCTTTAAAATGTCTTGTTAACTGCACAGATGTCTAGATTGTCCAGGGTGAGGAGGGCATGGAGGGAGTGAGGCTTCTTGTTTATGCTCTTGGCATTGAGCAGTAACACCTTTAGATTTCCATGAGTTGCTTTTGCTGTGTTGGAAGGTTTGTCAGCACAACTAAAGTAAGGTTATGGTATTTAATGTCCTGTTTCCTGTTATTATCCATCACTGTAGTCAATGTTTTGCATTTCTAAAACCTATTTGTTGCCATACTGCTAATATTTTTTTTTGCAACAAGACCTATGTAGCATAATGTAGTCATCTGCAGGACAGGTGTCTTAGGTCCCAAGAGTGTATGTGCAAGTCTTAATCTGTGTGGCATTTGTGTCAGCATGAAACTGGGGTCGGAGGGCAAGAATGCATACTACTTTATGTTTTCCTCTGCCTTTGCTTTTACCTTCCTCATTGCCGATTGTTAGAGGTGACCCAGGACAGAAATGCTGAGTAATATGCTAGAAGAGTTTGAACCTCTTAGTTTGACAGATATACTTCTTATGAGACCTACCCAGTTTTCCTTTCAGGAGGGAAGATTTGTGAGATATTTTGCTGCCACTTTGCTCTCAAGATGAGTTCCTTATGGATTCATAGAGTCATATATATTCTAAGGCCACTATCTCATGACCATTCTCACTGAGCCAGTATTCTCAGGCAGCATCTCTTGTTTCCAGAAGGGCCATACCAGCCAATCCTGGAGTACATTTATGAATACCGATTCTGTCATCTAGTTTATTGGAAGATAGCGAGTCTCACTGTTTAACATACAGTAGAAGTTCATCTCAGAGGTTTTGGAGGTGCTAGGTTATAAACTTAACATTCTGGCTTGTTTTATTTACCTGTTGGTGAAGATTTAGGCCTCTGCTTCCAGTATTTCTGGAGATAATGGGCTTGTATGGAACAGTTGGTCCACGACATTTGGATCTTTAATAGCATGGTAAATAAGGGCAAATATCTCCCCTCAAACATCTGTATGACAGTGAATAAAGGCATAGAGCTTCCAGTCTCTCTTGGTAGCTCAGGGAGTTTAGGCATGTGATCTTTTTGTTAGGAACTTTTGAGGTCTTTTTAATTGTTTAATACGTTTATTGACATACATCCCAAAGGGAGTGTTTTACTGTAAAACTGGCCTTATCAATGTTGAGTATAAGGAACTGATTAGCTCTTCAGATCTCAATGATATCCCTTTGGTAATCAGCTGGGCTATATAAAAGGAAATCCTGACAGTCATTGTCACATGATGGTCAAAAGAAAGGAAGCTGTCAACTCAAGTAATTAGGTCCCAACTATATTTTCATATTGTAGAGGTGTGTTGTCTAAACAGTATGGGGGAATATACCAATAGTGATCATACTATACTTCTTAGCATTTAGTTTGAGTCCATTTTTAGTAGACCAAGAGTTTATTTTGGAGGGTTTGGATATCACAGAGGGACTTAACAGCAATCCATGTTTTTTCAAACATCTGCAGACTTTGTTAGTCAGAGATATTGGTTTTCTCCTGGGAGATCCAAGAAGTAAGTACAAAAAGGAGAGGTCCCAGCCAGAGCCAGATCCAGCACTAGGCAACCCAGTTATAAGTTTTGTAAGGTAAATGTATATGGGTTTGGAAGCTTTCAAAGGAGATATTGTTTATACATAGCTGTACCCTAACAAATTCTCTTAACATAAGTTTGACAGTTTGAAGAGTATGCTTGCATGTTTAATGCTGTTAAAGTAGAAAACAGGTATATTGTTGGGTCCCATGGAGGAAGTATTTTTGATCAGGGTTAGTATTTTTAGTAAATGATCTTTAAAGGTACTTTAAAGTTACTTGGGTGAGTAAGGAATTCAGATATTCCAGGGCTTTAGTTTGCATTAAATATGTTTGCAAGGATATTGGTGATGTCATTTGGGAAAGAATAGGAGGGCCCATTATATATAATTCTAAGCAATGAGGGGTACTTTTTTAGTTTTCTAAGTAGATAAAGAAGAATAATTTATAATTACCTTTGGCTTCAGAAGCCAACCTAACCTCATAAGCCAAAGTTTATGTGCTCCTTTAGAGGACATGATAGAGTTCTTCAGTGCTTTTGTAATGTTTTTGATATTATCCTTTAAAGATGGGTTTTGAAAGTACTAAATAATATATGGAGATTCTTATTTTTGTTGTATTGTTTATTTATGGTGGAAAATCAACAGGGTGGTTAGTTTATGAATTTCCTTAAATCACAGCTATGGAAGGGACTGCTAGCTCTATAAGTTGTTCTAAACTGGTGTCTAATTCTTTTGTGAAGCTTTTTGCTGTATTAAGGTTAGGGGAGGTGCAGTCATAAAAGGATTTTGATATTACATCACATAGTAGGTTGTGGTTGGCATGTTTGCAAATTTACTGGGTTTGCTATATGTGCTTTTGGGAGTTGAACACAGGAGGTAAACTGTTTATAGTTCAACTTCACTGAGGCAGGAGATCCTAGAGGAGCCACGTAAGAGGTGACCATATTTGCAAGAATTAGGTCAAGAATGACCTGCTTCTAGTAAGCTTATTTACCAACTACTCAATGGATTTTTTTAAGTCTAGAAATTTTTAAGCGTATCTTACATTGATCCCAGTTTATTGAATGGTCGTTACTAGTTAATCACTCAAACTAAGTGAGTATTTGCTAATAGGGAGATAATTTAGAATGCTGATGAATCTTACATGGTCATCATGAGAAAAGAAGGGGTGTTGTCACAAGCTAGTAGTTGATAATTAATCCTACCCATATTGATCTGTAGTTCAGTAAGTTCAGCATGATCTGCCCAGAAATTATATGTTCCTTGATAGACATGGAAACTCTACCACAGTTGCCACTGGGCTTTGTATAGAAAGTGAGTACTCTCTTTACATTTAAATCATGCATCATTCACTAAATAGATATTAATGTTTTTCAAATGTAAGAGTGTCTTCAGATCAGGTAATTTCTTGTTTAGAATTGTAGCAGTAAGGACAGACACCTTAATGTGATCTAGTTTTTGGACTGATATTCTAGCTACTTTGGAATGTGCATCAGCTGGTCTCTGCCTATAAGCCAATAGGGGACAGCATTGCATGAGTCATGTGTATCCATGTCTCACACACATGATAAGCTACTTATGGTTGGCAGTGATTTGTTTCTTTCCTACTCATATTGTGAAATTCATTGTAAGTAGCTGGCAGGGCTTTATCACTTTTTCATTTGTGTCTGCTGTATGTGGCTGGTATAAAATTAAGTGCAATCATTTAGTGTGTGTGTGTATGTATGTCTGTTATTCTTCATTACTGAAGAGTGCCTTGACCTGTGAGACTATTTTCTGCTGACCTTGAATTGGAGGTGACAATAAAGGGCACATAGAAACTGGAATTTCTACATAGACATTTTAGGTAAAAAGCATATTAATTTTGCTGATGTGTGCAATTTATAATTATGCACATGAATTACTTTGTCTTTGAGTGAGTGACATATATGTTATTTTTGATTTAAGTTAATTATCTTGCATGCCAGGCAAACCTTAATGAGGAACTTTATGGTTTGTGTATTTCTGACCATATTCCTGAGAGCCATCTTTACACTTTATTATGAAGCTGTAAGTACCTAAGCTTTAGAAGTTCTACAACTTGGGTACTTCCACCTGTGCAATATAAAGTGCATGGCATGATGTCAGGACTGTGGTCAGAAATACACCTGCAGAGTCCATGCTTACAAAGCTGTTACAGTTTTTGTTTTCTGTCTGCAGGTGGAGTTCAGCAGTCACCACATATTGCATGGTAGTGAGGTTACTTGACTCTTATTGCTAGCTAATACTTAATGTCACCCTTTTTTATAGTCATCCAAGTTCCCAGAAAACAGATCCTCTTTATGGGTGGTACAAAAACATGCATTGAAATGAAACTGTCTGTTTCACAGGTTCTGAAATTGGGTAAAACAGTAATTAGTTCACAATGGTATGCTAGATTACCAATCCTGTTCTTCCTTCTACTTCACACACCAACCAGTCTCAATACTAGCTTTGTTCATAATGTTGAATGAAATTCTGTGCAGTTATCGTTAAAGCAACTCCACTTGTATCAAGTAGATGTTTATGTTATGGTAGAACATACCTCTAAAAAATGCCTTTTTAGATTACAAAGTGCCCCCTTGCCTGCCACCACCCAGTCTTTAACAGTTTCTGGCACCCCTGTATAAATGTCAGATTTTAAATGCATACCTGTTAATATTAATAGATTGAATAATCCATTAAATAGGGGGAGTCTGTTCAAATATTTGCAATGACATAGAGCTCAAATAGTATTTCTACAGGAAACACATTTACTTAATAAACTTTCATTTAAGAATTATTTGGGTATAGCAGGTTCTAGGTTTTCAAGGTAAAAGAAGCAATCTCATTTTATGGAAGAACCCACCAGTAATTCCTAAACTAAAAGATACCTATGTTAATAAAAATGGTATATCAACCACTGTTATAATTGAGTAGAATAGAAATCTATATACATTTATGAACTCTTGTTAGATTCCAGGGGTTGGTAACTTGGACACTATAGCCTATTACATGAAAGGTGAAGGCATAATGGCTGGTGATTTTTAATTGCATTTTAACAAACAATCATTTCACTGCAAATAGAAAGCTGAGAATCATATTTTCACCCAAACACTTAACACATTTTGTAAATCTAATGAATTTAAATGGTATATATGTATATATATATATATATATATATATATATATATATATATATGTATATATGAGCAAAGGAAAACAAACTGAGTTAAATTAACCCATTATTCATATAGATATGGAACACAAATATTGATAACATTTTTGTCTCAATCTGTTGTCACATATCAGGGAAATTCCAATAGTTTCCTGTCCATTATCAGACCATAATGCTATAATCTTTAATATTATGTTAAAAACTGACAATTTAATACATAATAGGAGATCACCAGTGTACATTATTAAAATAAAAGTATTCAAGGACTGGTATGTTAAAAACATTAAACATTTCCTAGAAATAAACATGGATGGTGAAGTATCTGACATTGCCCTGTGGGATTCACTAAATGCTTACTTAAATGGAAGAGTTACAAGCTGGCATATTAGTAAAAATGAGAATGTGACAAATAATTGAATATACTACAAGCCGAAATAGGCGCACTAAACTTAAATCTAAAACCAAATGATGCTATCAGTCAGTCTAAACTTAAAAACTTAAATACAAAATGTGTTGAAATTCTAAATCATAAAGTTTCAATAAACCTGGAAAAATTTAAACTTCAGGCATATTCAGTAAATCCTTTAAGCTTGCATAAACTTGCTCTTAGATCAATGGAAATGGATAAACTAAATCATATAAAAGAAATTATAACACCTATAAATAATAAAAAAGAAAGAAGAATATATATTAAAGGTATTCTTGAGAGCTTTAAATGTTTTATGAAAATATAAATAATAAAAATAACCTAGATAATGATGATACAGTTGAAACTTTTCTAAGGGAACATATAAATAATAAAATAACAAGTGAACAAATAAAAAATCGATAGACCATTCACTTCAACAGAAATAAAAGATCAAATAAAAAAATTTTAAAATAATAAGGTGCTAGGCTTTATGTTTTTATGCCAGAACTACAAAAAATACTACTGGATGATGCAGTTAAAATATTAAATAAGGTATACAGAGAAATAAAAACATCTACTGAGGTCTCCCATCATGGAAATATTCCCTTATATCACCTATTTAAAAAAAAAAGATCAGGATCCTAAAAATGTTCATCATGCACCCATTTCAATTTTAAATGTGGAATATAAGATGTTCATGTCCGTTTTAGCTAACAGAATTAATCTACTTATACCTAAACTAATTAACAATGATCAAACTGGGTTTATTTTAAATAGACAAGTACAGGATCATATAATAAGAATACATACATTAATAGACTATGCAAACAAAAATAAAAGAACTTTCTATCATTAGTCTCGATTTAGATAAGGCTTTTGACTCAGTTAATTGGTCATAGCTGTTTAAAACACTTAAAGTGTATAGTTTCTCACATGAATTAGTTGCATTAATTTCTAAGTTATACAATAACGGGTTCTTATTATTTAAGCGAACACTTACATTTGCAAATGCTGTTTCATCGAGTGTGATTACGCAAAATGCCAAAAGCACGGAACAGCAATTTTTTTCCTAGGGAAAAAATAACTGGGCTGTTTTTGGGACTTTCCTCCACTGTGGTGCAATCTCGGAGTTGGCATATTTAAGTAGGGAGTGTGGGGTGAAGCCCCCCACTTTATTTTGTATTTGGATTATTTTTTTTTTTCGAATCAGTGATTTTTTTTTTCACTGGGAAAAAAAAACGCTGATCTGTGTGTTCAACATTTTGCATTTTTGGGAATTGTGAGTTGATTATATAGCATTCACAATTTAATGTGTTCACTAATATGATATAGACCCACAATAACTCTTGTGCTTTGTTAAAATTGGTTATTTTTCTTTCTAGTTACTTTAAACTATAAAAAACACAAAAACAAGGCTGTCCAACATCACTTTTACTTTTTGCATTAGCTATAGAATCCTTTGCTATTTTTATTAGTTCCAATAAGAACATAAATGGTATCAAAATAAAAGAAAAATTTTAAACTAATGATTCATATCTTTGCTGATGATATTTTACTAACAATAGGAAATGCAGAAAACTCATTAGACCATATAATTAGTTCTATGAGTCAGTTTGAAGAAATCTGGAACTTAAGTTTTAATCATAATAAAACAAGTACATTATTAATTAATAAAATATTTAAAAAATCATACAATATAGTCTAACATCAATTGGAATAGCAATCAAATTAAATACCTTGGTATAACCATTATGTCTAATAGTAAAAAAATAATACAGGCAAACTTTCAACAGGTTGTTGATAAAATTTTACGTTTAATCACAAATTAGAACACATTCTTCTTTACCATAGAAGAATGGTTAATGCTTATTAAGATGGTAATTCTACCTAAAACATTGTTTATCTTACAATCTTTAGTACTATCTTCACCAAAAATGATGAAGAAGATAAATAGTATTATACTTAAATTTTCTGGCATCCTAATAAACCAAGAGTTTCCATTGATTGGCACAGAAAATGTTGGGATAAAGGTGGTACAGGATTCTCTGATACTCAGTTGTATGCTACTTCAACAATTGTAAAAGTTATAGCATTGTGGATACATTCATCTTATGATTCAAAATGGAAACAAATATATCAGGAAATATTATTAGTAAATAATAAATACATCACAACCAGTCATAAACAAATAGTCCCTAATAGTTTTATCTAGTTATTAAAACAATTCTGCATAAAGGAAATTACACCATCTTCTCAAATTCCCTATTTAAATAACATCATGTCCTTTTTCTAAAAGTTCACATATTCTAAATATTGTATTAAAGACTTAATATTTTCTATGTTTTCAATTGCATACACAAATGATTGCTTAAAAACACAGAACTTCAATAAAATGCTAGTAGTGAAACAACAAAGTAATTTAATTTATTAGCATTAATTCTTAAATTGTACTGATATATATATATATATATATATATATATATATATATATATATATATACTGTTGAAAATGTAAGGTCCAAATACAATCAAGATTCTGATAATTGCTCAATTTTACAAATATTTAGAGACTTTGTAAACACAGAAACTAATCAGATATTTAACCTAGTTAACACATTGTTCCTCAAATTATTGGAATTCTTAATAAATAGTTACAATGCAATGAAAAATAAATCATATTTGTCACAAATATATAAAGTTCTTAAGTTAGATTTCTCATATTTTGACAATTCCTATTGGAACTACTCCTCAAAAATTAATAACAAAGACATCTCTAAAGGATACAAGAAAATAATATTAAAATCTACAGACAAAACTACATCTTCATTATACTGGAAATTTTTCACTTGGAAAATCTTACAAAGAGTTTTTGTCCCCCCTAAGAAAATTGGAATTTTGTATAAATCAAATAGAAATAAATGCTGGAGGTGTGATTCTGAAATAATAGCTGATTGAATGCATATGGTATATGAATGTGAATTCATCTCCCATTTTTGGAAATAAATTAATAACTTCATTCAAGCTCTATGGTCAGGTATATGTAACATTTCTAAATATTTAGTTTTATTTAATGCTCAGATTCCTGAGATAATTCCAAAAACCCAAGTGCTTTTTTTTGGAATATTCTTGCTATAGCCAGAAAAGTATTTGAAAAAAGTAAAGCTATCCCCTCTATTGTTCACTTTAT
This sequence comes from Protopterus annectens, assembly GCF_019279795.1. Lineage (NCBI taxonomy): Eukaryota > Metazoa > Chordata > Ceratodontiformes > Protopteridae > Protopterus > Protopterus annectens. The sequence goes on from NC_056751.1 coordinate 494,025,161, forward strand.
TACTATGGCAAAGAATCAATAGCTTGCATTAAACCACAGCCAGACCAGACCCAGTAAACTACTCCTATCCAATGAAAATTAAGGAGGAGTTAATACATGCTTGATTTTCTGTTTCTTTTTGATGAGGAAAAGTGGGGCAAACCATGTTATTAATGGCATAAGGAGCTTCCTCAGTGACAGGCACAGTGCAGGCACAGTATTCTGGCACAACAGGGAAACCTTCCATTGTCCATCTCCCAGGACTGACAAGAGTGGCTCTCCCCTGCCCACTGAGGAAACCCTAACAGCCACAGAGGATGTTTTTAACCCTAAGTCCACAGTGGCTGTAGGTGTGTCACCAGAAGGATTTGGGCAAAAGATGTGTGGTCTGAGGTACAACACGTGCTCAAGAAAGAGCCACCCAGTTTTGTCTGAGGCAAAGTGGCAAATTGCTAGCCTGATGCATGGCAAGGGCTGTTTTTTTTTTTTTTTTTTTTTTTTTTTTTACTTTTGTAGCTGGAAGAATGACCAACTGTGGACTGGTAGACTGTTCCATAGTCAAGCCACAAATGGTGACTCTTTCCTGGGGAAGACAAGCTACAATTGCCAGTAAACAATATCAGTCCCCAAAAGTTCTTGACAGAAAAAAAAACAGTAAAAAGCACTATACCAGACACACAAAAGTAAAATAAATACAATTTATCCAGAGAAAAAGTGTTACTTTACACCTTTTTTTAAAACTGATAGAAAAAAAAAATTGCACTTCATTTAACACTCTCAAGACAGTCCATTAAAATACAACACAACTATTTTTAAAGTAAGTTTTCTGAAGAAGAAAATAATAAACCAACAAAATTAAGAAAATGGAAGTTTTTTCTCCCAAAGGTAACATATCTGCCAGCAAATGAAAGCACAAGCTGACTATCGATCTTCAAAAGCCTCAGAAGAGAGCACTCTTCAGTGGCAGTGAAGCTCTGAAGGGTTTTGTGCCAGAATTTGTCTTTTAGTCAACTCATCTCAAGCTCCCTGACCATTTAGATGAGTGGAAGGTGTCCTAAAGTTTTGGAAGCTGGCTGGCTGTTATAGGCTAAGGTTATTGGACCAGTGATCAATATGATGAACATAAATAATATATTGGGAACATGATCATAAATTCACATTGATGTGGCTCAGCCCATTCAAGCATGTATTGAGGCAGAAACATGGGAAAGGAAGCTATCAGCTTTAAATAATTCACTGTACTTGGTAATCTATTTTTTAAACTTTTAGCTGACCAAGTAAGTCTACTAGGCAAGTTGCCTTTTTCAGGGGCAAACCAAGGGCACTGCTGGTTCAGTGACTTGGTCAGAGTCACAAAGTAGAGAAATGAAGGTGGAAGGAATTAAATAATTTATCTCTAGCAAAGTAAACAGCTAATTAACAGTCCGAGCTTTAGTCCTCAGCACTAACTGCCAAAGAACAGATTAAAAGGTGAAAATGGGAGTACAGAACAATATACAAAATGGGAGTATAGAACAATATACAAAATGGGAGTATAGAACAATATATAAAAGAGGAAAGCTAGCAAAGGGAAGCACATAAGGAAAACTACTTTGGAAGAACTAGGGTGTGAGAGGGAAAGTTAGGGTAATATATATATATATATATATATATATATATATATATATATATATATATATATATATAGAGGGTCTATATTATATCCTCGAATGCTTAAAAAAGTGAACGCTGATTGATTGAACTTATTTTCGCGAAACTGCAAAATATCGAAGCAGCAGAAACTCAAATTTTTTCCTAGGGAAAGAATTCGGTTGTCCGTTTCTGTTGCTCTGTTGCTTCGGTATTTTCAGTGTTATGGTGGAAAGTTACCCGTCAGATTCAGGTAAGTGAGCGATTGTGTGGATGTGAGTGTTAGGGTGATTTAGGTGAGTTAGGGTTAGGGCTTGGGTTAGGTATGTGTGTGATTGAGTGGACATGAGGGTTAGGGCGGATTTAAGTGAGTTAGGGTTAGGGAGCGGGTGAGGTGAGTGTGCGATAGTGACGGACCTTAGGGTTTGGGTTTGGGTTAAGGTAAGTGGGTAGTTAGTGGTGTGTGCATAGTTTAGTGTAGGGTTAGGTATAAGATTTTAGGTGTATGTGTGTAGATTTCTGTTTGTTTGGTGTGCTTGTGTTGTGTGTATGTGTTTTGGATCAGTGATTTTTTTCCCTGGGAAAAAAATCACTGATCTGACAGTTCGAGATTGAAAGCTTTCGCTTAAATTAGGTCGATCAATCAGTGTTCGCTTTTTTAAGCGTTTGATGATATAATATAGACCCTATATATATATATATATATATATATATATATATATATATATATATATATATATATATATATATATATATGCACACCAGCAGTCCACGGCAGGGATAAGCTAAACAATTCAATGAATAAAATAAAAGTAAAAATAAAACAAAACTGGTGCAGAGGTAGATATTCACTTTCGCATGTAGCTTATTCAGATCTAATTTATTCATTAAATTGTTTAGCTTATCCCTGCCGTGGACTGCTGGTGTGTTTTTATACAGTTTACTTGTTTGTTGTGCTTGCACAGCAGTGGTTTAATCTCTCTTGCAACGTTTTATTTTTGGATATATATATATATATATATATATATATATATATATATATATATATATATATATATATAGGGACAATTGCCAATTTTCTGTTACAAAGATAGTAAGGTGAGGAAGGAAGGAAGTAATGTTTAAGCAATAGTAAGAGGATTAAGAAAAGGAGCAGGGGAACAAGCACAAGCAAAGAAAACAGCACGGACAGGTGTGGTGCTGACAGTACTGAGGGAGCGGGAGCACAGCAGATTAGGACACATCAGACATACAGAGTGAGAATAGTGGTGATGGGCAGGACTGGATAAAAGAACAAGGTAGGACACAGATAGAAATGCAAGGGGAGCACCAGGATGGGCTATAGGATGGGTATGACTCCCAGTACCACTCGGCCCATGTCAAACCAAGTGGGAGTCTAGACAGTGTCTTATACACCCTTACCACAGGGTCCTGGCTCAGATGATATGACCAGTAGTGGACAGGGGTATGAATCTAAAGCTGCAAGAGAAGGCTTTCCTGGTGGCTGATGTAGACATCAAAACAGACCATCAGCTCCCCTAAAACCAACTAAACGAGCTAGGGGCAGGGCTAAAGGATCTATCATCCTCCACCAGAAATGATTCTGAGGAGGTGGTTCAGACAGGCTAAGCTGTTTATGGTCTAGATGGTTTGGGATGAGAAATGCAAATATAGTGTGAGATATAGTAATGCATAATTATGAATAAATATTGTCAGTCACAACTGGCATTATTCAGACTAGTGCCTTGAGTTAGCAGACTTTTCAAAGGTCAAAAACATGGAAAATAGATCATACACAGATATATGTATATATATATATATATATATATATATATATATATATATATATATGTATGTGGGTATGCTTTTCTTTGTTGAAATTTCATTACTTTGAAAAAGAAAAGTAGGAGCCCACTTACGCGAACGTGCACATGAATGAAAGTGCACTTTCGTTGAAGCCTAGTTGCCAGATCGGATGACTAAAGTAAAAAACACACACAGAAAACATGTTTTGCAGGGGGCAAGCCCGCCTGCACCCTCCATGTGGGGGGCTGTGCCGCCCATACCCCCCTACTCAAATATACAAACTCTGAGATCACACTACAGCAATGAAAAGGGAATATTCCCATTCCGCACTGTATTGGGATCTTTATACTTCGTTTTCAAAGTTTCGGTACTTTGAACAACTGGGTTTGACCACCTGGGTTTCGAAGTACTGAAACTTTGTACAAACGAAGTTGACCCACACACACACACACACACACACACACACACACACACACACACATATATATATATATATATATATATATATATATATATATATATACACACACACACAAATGCCCATTCCTTTAAGAACAATTAACCTATAGGAATGCTTTCCAAAACCACTCATTAAAATTGTTGCTGCATTTGTTAAATACATTACAATATGCATAACCTCCATTTTATCCAGTAGTCTACATCTATATTCTTTAATGTACTTTGCATCTGAAGGTTTATCTCATTATAAAGAACTTGATGTGCACAATATTACTTTCATGACATTTTTAAGGATACTCAGCAATACATTTCTCAATTTTCATATTTCTACAACCATTAATATTCTCTAATATTCTAACTTTAACCATCCTGTTAGTTTTCCTAGAAAAAAAAAGTTTACAAGAAGATATGGTAGCATATGCCACCATAGTAGATTGACATGTAATTTGCTGTCAATTGCTGAAATTTCCCAAAAGAAAATTGTAAGATGCTTCCATTGTAACAAAATGTTACAGAACTCAGATTGTTCAGATCAGTTTTACTCAAAGCCAGTTTTATTCTTAAGACTGGAACCAATCTTATGTCTAACAACACACTAGTAAGGTAAAACAGATGTCAAGTTAAAAATCGCAAAATAACAGATGTGAAAGGGATTCAATAATAGCACCAATGCCTTAAGAGACATAGGTTCATAGGTTCATCGGATGGTCCTAGGCTATCTGTCCGAAGGCATTTATAAGCCTAGCCAGAATGTGTTGGCTTTCGCTACCCCCTTAGATTAGTTCCCTGTGCCTCTGTCCAGCAGACACTGAAGTGATCCCCGAGGTAAACTTTCTGTTTCCCATCCAATCGTCAAGGTTTCTTTTGAAGAGTGTTAGCAAGGAGCTCTGCCTAATGTAGATAGGGATCTTGTTCCAAAGCATGGGAAGTCTCTGGGACAGGAATCTATCCCTCCAGCATGTCCTATTTATTGTTTTGGTGAGGTTTAGATCCCTAGCGCGTGGGGGATAAGGTTTTCTTTAGGTGGAGCATGTCCATCAATTCTGGGTTGGACATGGCCTTGTATGTCAGGCAGAGATCACCTCGGAGTAGGCGGCATGCAACCAAGTACAACTGGAGTTTCTTCAGTTGAGCTGCATAGGGCATCTGTTTGAGGCCAGTGATCCTCTTGATGAGGTACTTCTGTGGTCTTTCCAACTGTTGCAGGTGTCTTGTAAGGTACATCCCAAATGGGGCATTGAACTCTCTGATGGGTCTGATGAGTGATGAGTAGAGGGGCTCAATGACCTCTTTTGATCTGGATGTGAACCCTTTTGTGATTAGGTGGGCCATGTAGAAGGATTTTCTAACCACTTTGGCAACGTGATTATCAAAAGTGAGATTACTATCTACTTGGGTCCCCAGATCCCTTTTTATGTCTTCCGTATTTAGGGGGCTACCACTTGTGGTAGTTTGAGGGTACTTTGATTTTTCAAATGCAAACAAACCAAACAGAAACTGGAAAGGCTGCAACAATTTATTCCGGTACCTCGACTGAATGCCTTCCTTTGAAGGCATTCAGCCGAGGTACTGGAATAAATTGTTGCAGCCTTTCCAGTTTCTGTTTGGTTTGTTTGCATTTGCAATTTGCAGTTCGATGGTTTTTTCTACTTTGATTTTTTCCAAAGGGGATGACTATGCACTTTTTGGCATTTAGCTTGAGGCCATGATTTTGACACCAGGTATCCATCTCAGTGAGACCCTTTTGGAGGATGTCTGTGTTAGCCGGAGAGTCAATTATAGCCCCTAGTTTGCAGTCATCTGTGAACTTGGTCAGCCATAGTCCTCCTGTGCTTGCCTGTACCTCTGAGAAGTATATGCCGAACAGGAGGGGTCCTAGGACTGAGCCCTGGAGAATGCCACTTGTAACCGGTTTAGAGTTGGACCTAGCTCCCGCAACTCTCACCATGTGGGTTCTGTCCATGAGCCAATTGGCAACCCATCTTGTGACGTAAGGGTTTATGTTTGGGCTGATGTGCTTGTCTATAATACCAGAATGGTGTTGAAGGCCTTAGTGTGGTCTAGGTAGGCTGTGTGTGCCACCTTTCCCTCATCTATAGTCTTGGTAACTGTCTCAAGGAAGTCCACCAGGTTTAGGAGGCATGATCTTCCCTTAACAAAGCCAAACTGAGTAGGGTCCAGTGTTTGGAGGTTCCCAATGTCTCTGTTAATGAGTTCCATGATGATGCACTCCACAGCCTTGCAGACCAAGCTAGTCAGGCTTATAGGGCGATTGTTACTGGGGTCTATTGTGGCTCCACCTTTGTGGAGTGGAATAACCGTTGCTGTGCGCCACTCTATGGGTATGTAGCCTGTGGAGACGCTGAGTTTGAACAGTGTGTTTAGGTGAGGGGTTAGTTCGTCTTTGAGCTCATGTAGGACACAACCTGGGACACCATCCGGTCCCATTGATTCAATAATAGCACCAATGCCTTAAGAGACATCAGTATATAAGAATGATAAAATCTAAGCCACATATATATTGTTATTTAAAACTATGTTGTCTCATGGGTTTAAAATGATAGATTAATTATTTAAGTGTGTGTGTGTGTGTGTGTGTGTGTGTGTGTGTGTGTGTGTGTGTGTGTGTGTGTGTGTGTGTGTGTGTGTGTGAAAACATGTATATCTATATAAATATGACTATCTATCTCTATATATACAATATTTATATGTACTGTTGCAGTTTACTCTCTGAAATGCATGTTTTGACCCCAGATTTTACTGCAGTCTGCCTTTATTGAAATCCTTGCTTGTCAGTTGTATTAAATATCAAACAGAGGAACATCAATTGCCCCTTTTGTGTGGTGGCTGTGCTTGGTATTATAGTAAGTGGATTTTGTAATGATGAAATATTCAGATATACTGAAAGTTTTGGTATTAAGAGTCAGACTGTATATGAATGTTTCTAGGTTAGGGTTAAAGTAAGGGCAAGGCAAGTTGATATTTTCAGCATTTTCCATGTGTAATGCTATATATGAAGTGTGTGTTTGTGTCTTGTTTAGTGCTAGTGTTATTAAAGGGGTTTTGGTAAAAGTAATGCCTGGAGTTGGGGGTGGGATAAAGGTTGTCCTAACCCTAACTCTGCCACTGCCTCTTACCCCAACCTTAAACATTATTTTACCAAAACAAAGATGAAAAACTGGTTTTATTTTTCCGATTTGGGTTTTCATTGGTGCTGGTAGCTTATATAGTAACACTCTGAATTTAAAAAAATAAAACTTTTTCAGTTAACTAATCACATATGATAGAATGCTGTCACCTTCTAGTACCTAGCAGCATTAATCACAAAATAAACCATACTCAGTGCATAGTACTCACTGTGTGTGTGTGTGTGTGTGTGTATGTGTGTGGGCGCGTATGCATGTGTGTGTCTGTGTGCATGTGTGTGTCTGTGTGCATGTGTGTGTCTGTGTGCATGTGTGTGTGTGTGTGTGTGTGTGTGTGTGTGTGTGTGTGTGTGTGTGTGTCAGAATCTGGGTGGGTCACACAATTCCTCATTCTTTCAGATGCCATGTGATACATATCACAGGTCCCCTTTAATCACATCTGTGGCGCAGAAGGAGGTCATTCTCTATCACCTCAGGTACCAGCTTTTCTGGCAGCTACTTAATGCTACCTAGGTCTATGCTGCAAATAGATGGCACACATACCAGACTATATAAATACTGCTATAATGGATTTACTGTAATGCTTTATGCTGCTATGATTACTACTGTGCCATTCTGATGTTAATCCATGCCTTTTCTTATGTGCAACCATGAGTGGAAGGATCATCAGATCACCACAATCTTAGTTGTTTATTTATTTATTTATATATTTTGGTCTGCCATCACTGACTATGGGTTTCACTATGGCATACCTCTATCATTCTTTTACTTAGGTCCCTCAATCTAGGCAACTTCCCATTGGTACCCATGCCAGAAGGGTCTCCATACTGGGAGATGTTACACATGCCTGTTCCTTTTCTTTTAGAAATAATCTATCATTGAAAAGACACCTATGTTATAATTAAAATAGGAATAAAGGACCATATTCAGATAGAGTTTGAAAACATAAATGTAGGGATTGTAGTGCTTGTAAGTATATATATGTAGGGAATTTTTTTCAACATCCCTCTCTGCACTTTAACATTGACTTTAATTTCTATGCTGACTGTAGAACGAGCAACTTAGTTTACTTTAGTTTTTGCAACATCTGCTATGCCTTCTACATTGGTAAAACCAATTGTATGTTAAAAGATAGGATGTTGGAACATTATAGGGACATTCATAATACTAAAGAAACGAGAGCCTTGGCACAACGTGTCCTAAAAGAAGGCTCAAATCATACTTTTAGATTTTTTGTGTTAGAGGTGCTAGAAGAGGGAATAAGTGGAGGAGATTTTAAAAATAAAAGAGTGGTACACAGCAACGGTTATTCCACTCCACAAAGGTGGAGCCACAATGGACCCCGGGAACTATCGCCCTATAAGCCTGACTAGCTTGGTCTGCAAAGTTATGGAGTGCATCATCATGGATCTCATTAACAGAGACATTGGAAACCTCCAAACACTGGACCCTACCCAGTTCAGCTTTGTTAAGGGCAGATCATGGCTCCTAAACCTGGTGGACTTCTTTGAGACAGCTACCAAGGCTATAGATGAGGGAAAGGTGGTCCACACAGCCTACCTAGACCTTGCAAAGGCCTTTGACACCATTCCCCACTCAGGTATTATAGACAAGCTCACCAGCCTGAACATAAACCTCTACATCACTAGATGGGATGCCAACTGGGTCATAGACAGAACCCACATGGTAAGAGTTGCGGGAGCTAGGTCTGACTCTAAACCGGTTACAAGTGACATTCCCCAGGGCTCAGTCCTAGGACCCCTCCTGTTCAGCATATACTTCTCAGAGGTACAGGCAAGCACAGAAGGACTATGGCTGACCAAGTTCGCAGACAACTGCAAACTATGGGCTATAATTGACTCTCTGGCTGACACAGACATCCTCCAAAAGGGTCTCACTGAGACAGATGCCTGGTGTCAAAACCATGGCCTCAAGCTAAATGCCGAAAAGTGTATAGTCATACCCTTTGGAAAAAACAAAGTACTCACAAACTACCACATAAGTGGTAGCCCCCTAAATATGGAAGACGTAATAAGGGATCTGGGGACCCAAGTAGATAGTAACCTCTCCTTTGATAATCACATTGCCAAAATGGTTATAAAATCCTTCTATGTGGCCCATCTAATCACAAAAGGGTTTGCATCCAGATCGAAAGAGATCATTGGGCCCCTCTATGCATCACTCATCAGACCCATCATAGAGTACAATGCCCCAATTGGGATGTACCATACAAGACACCTGCAACAACTGGAAAGACCACAGGCATACGCCACCAAGAGGATCACTGGCCTCAAGCAGATGCCCTATGCAGCTCGACTGAAGAAACTCCGGCTGTACTCGGTTGCATACCGCCTACTCAGAGGTGATCTCTGCCTGACATACAAGGCCATGTCCAACCCAGAATTGATGGATATGCTCCACCTAAAGAAAACCATATCCCCTCGAGCCACATGCTCCAGGGATCTAAACTTCACCACAACAATAAATAGGACATGCTGGAGGGATAATTTCCTGTCCCAGAGACTTCCCATGCTCTGGAACAAGATTCCAATCTACATTAGGCAGAGCTCCTCACTAACCCTCTTCAAGAGAAACCTTGACGAGTGGATGGGAAACAGAAAGTTTACCCCAGGGATCACTTCAATGGCTCTGCTGGACAGAGGCACAGGGAACTAATCTAAGGGGGCGGCGAAAGCAAACACATTCTGGCTAGGCTTGTAAATGCCTTCGGGCAGATAGCCTAGTACCTACCAATGAACCTAGGTAGCCGAACAAAAATGGATCATACGGCTTCAGGCTGATAGACTTCCAGGGCTCAATGCTAAAGTTTCCTTAAAACCTTTTTTAAAAGATAGGCCACTGAAACATTATATAGGATTGTTGTTTGTTTTTTATGTGTCATGGCATTATGCCTTAAATTACTTGATTGCCTACATGTTTGTCTTTTGGCTTTTTCCCGGTAAGGGGTTGCAACAGCGGAACTCCGGTCCCCTAATGATTGGCAGTAGAATTTTACGAAACGCCGAGGTACCAGCTCGATGCCCAACCTTCAACGAAGGCATGCCCATTTATGCACGCATGTCTTTCAAACGCTACCCAACTGCGGAGAGGACATGCAGACTCCACACAGAAGGCACTCCCAAGCCACGCCGAGAATCGAACGAGAGAACCTCTTGCTGTGAGATAACAACGCTACCGCCGTACCACCGCGGCTGATTGCCTACATGATGTCATTAATTAGATTGGTTTTAAATAATACTGTGTTTTTGATATTTTATGTCTGATGAAGTAGTTAGTTAAACAGTGAAAGCTCTAACATTTTAATAAATTTTCTTTATTTTTACCTGCCGTGAGTGACCAAAGTTATTTCAGATGTGCTCACACACACACACACACACACACACACACACACACACACACACACACACACACACACACACACACACACACACACACACAGACATTAATGGGTACATCTCTACTTCTACTTACTTAAATCCCACTTCATCGAACTTCATAACGAAGAGACGAAGTTGTCAAATATGTAGTTTCACAAACACCCAGATCACCATAAAATAACTCTGGAAAACAAACCACTTGGCCACCATGGCGAACTTTGCCCTTTGCTCCACTATAGTGCGAGTTCAGAATTGGTATATTTAGTTAGGGGCTGTGTGGGGTGAAGCCCTCCCCTTGAGTGGGTTTGATTTGCTTTGGTTTATTGTTGAACTGCTGCTGGACATGTGGTTCGTTTCCCAGAGTTATTTTATGGTGATCTTGGTGTTCATGAATCTACATATTTAGCAACTTCTTCTCGTCATTATGAATTTCTATGAAGTGGGATTTCAGCAAGTAGAAGTAGATCCAAGGGTATTCATACCCGCACACATGCATGCACAAAAACTGGATAGTAAGAATTACAGTGAGCTTGCTAACCAAGACAGGGAGGATTATGGGATCATATAGAAATATCCTAGCCACCTCACATGTAAACTATGATTCCTGACTCAAAGTGATCTCTTCATGCATCATTCAGAGATGGAGGAAGGAAATCTATTGGCTTCCCATGGATAACTGATACATGGTCACATGGTCATAAAGGTTGAAGCAGTAAGACACAAGAAAAAAGAATAATGCCAACAAATCTCAGAATTCAGCTTTCTCAGATTAAAAAAAAACAGAACAGGCTAGTGAGAAATAAGAAATGATTTTGCTTGAAATAAATAATCTGAGAGCATAACAGTGTCCGACCAATAAAAAAAATAGATGAAAGTCTGAATGATATGGTACAGCAACAGTCAGAAATATGACAAAATAGCTGGAAGGAGCACACAGATTAAATTATTAAATAGATGAGTCAATAGCTAGCACATAGCCTGGACTAGCATAGAAATAATCAGAAAATACCCTGAACGCAATTGAACTTAAATGTCAACCACTTGAGTATGCATGTGAACATTCACAGCCCGCATGATAGGACATGCTTAAGTAGCTGATAAGGGCAATAGGCCTACAGTGCAGAACAGATAGAAAAGAAAAAAAAATAGAATTTAAACAACTTTAACTGTGGTGAATAAATGAGGGCTGCAGACAGAACACATCTAGTAAATGTTTATTGTGAAAGCTCATCTGAATAAACCAAGAAAAATGTTAAATAGAAACCACTACAGTTATTTATACAGTAAAGTAATTATCTACTGGAAATCTTGAAGTAAATAACACTGTGGATCAAACAGTTGTGGTCTGCTGAAGACTGCATTGAGAATGTAATTGAAAAGTAAAACCACAGCAGCAAACTGATTGGTAAATGACTAAATGCAGTTAAATTTAAAATGTAATTTAAAATTATAAGTATGTGTTATTAAGCTAGCATCACGAAAAACAGCAAAGTCATCAGAGTTAGAATTGCTCTGATTAAGTGGCATATCAGTTTACAAAAAAATAAAAAGCAAGGATACTGACACTTCACTGTCAGATATGAAAAAGGATACAGAGTGGGTTATGTACCAGCTGAGATATAATACATAGAATCACAATTTATGTTGTGGAGAACAGGGTTCAAAATAAACAATGAAAACTATAAACAGTAACACTAATAAACTTAAAGTTGAACTTTGTTAGAAAATCTCCACTTAGAGGTAACTTTTCAATTACCTGTTTGCTGCTGTGAACTGTGCCACTATTGAATGAGGCTAGGAAATATATAAACACTTAAGTTTCTGAAGTTATTTTTCAAATCAACCTATGACAATTTCTAATTATAATGCTGGCTTATTGTTGCAGAGGTGTGCTTCCTTCCCTGATGTCAACTACAAGGTTACAATAATATTTACTTCAGTGATCACTTCACTGTACAGAGAAACCTGACCAGCTGACCCTGTTTCATTGAACGCATTTAACTATAGAAAGGAGGAACCTTGGAGTAAATTAAACTAGTAAAGGAGGGAGCAGTCAGCAAAACTCCCTAAACGGGGTGAGGGGGGGGGATGTATCCACTTAATCCACAGAACTTGTTGCAAATATTTTCAAAAAGAAATTGACTGACTGATTGGACACTGTCTATTTACTGGCACTATTACATAATCTAAATCTAACACATTACTAGAGATAATAAAGTGTGCTGGAGATAGGACCCAGATGTCAGTACAAGAAGGCTGTAACCACCCCAGCTAGTTCCCAGTGTCTCTATTAATGAGTTCCATGATGATGCACTCCATAGCCTTGCAGACCAGGCTAGTCAGGCTTATAGGGTGATAGTTCCTGGGATCCATTGTGGCTCCAACTTTGTGGACCGGGATAACTGTTGCTGTGCACCATTTTATGGGAACATAGCCTGTAGAGAGGCTGAGTTTGAACAGTGTGTTTAGGTGAGGGGTTAGTTCATTTTGGAGCTCATGTAAGACACAGCCTGGAACATCGTCCGGTCCAATTGAAGCTCTGTTTTTGGCTTTGGATAGGGCTGTTTTAACCTGTGTGTCAGTGATTGCTGGGGCTCTACATTCTTCTGATATGGTTATGGGCCCTTTAGGGGGTGAGAGGGGGGTGAAGTTTGTACTAAATCTGTCTGCCAGAATGTTGGCAATATCAGTCGGTTCAGTGTATTTTGTGCCATTCTTCACTAACTCAGAACAGATCTGAGAGTTTCCACTTATGTTCTTGACATAGCTAAAGAACACTTAGTGGTTAACTTTGGAGTCCTTGGCAATTTTTCTTTCGAAGCTAGCCTTGGATTATTTTATGAGGGATCGTAGTTTCTTGCTGATACTGATCAGGGGTGTCTTTCCTTCTTGGGATTTTACTCTTCTCTGTACTAGTTTCCTCCTTCTATTGTATAGCTTGTTTATGGCATGGGTCCACCAGACTGGTTTCCTTTTCTTGGAGGAGTGAGTCTGGGCTTTGCTTGGGATAGCACGATCCATGCATTCTTGCATGTGCTCATAGAGTGCCTTTGTAAGGGATTCGGCAGCTTGGACAGCATTGTCCTTTAGCATGTGGGCTGTGAACCTTTCCACCTCGGTCTTAAGTAATGTGAAGTTTGCTTTTGAAAAGTTTTTCACGGTGGTTTCCTGGATTGGGGGTGGGGGCAGAATGTGGATATCCAGGGTGATTAGTCTATGGTCTGAGCTAACCAGTGAGGGGTTGTCCTCCAGTGTGGAACACCAGTCACCCATGTTGGTGATGACCAGGTCCAATATGTTGTCACCTCTGGTGAGGGTGTTGACCAGCTGATCCACAGCATTCGAGTTTATAAATTCTAGGAAGCATTGGGCAAGGGAGTTAGTACTTGAGTAGTTCTCCCAGTTAATGTTTGGGTAATTGAAATCACCCAATATTAGGGCGTTTGGTAGGAACTTCATATTTCCAGTGTCTCCAGAAATGCAGAATGGGGGTCCTGGCTCATGGTGGATGATCTGTAGCAAGCTACAGTTTGAATTGCAGTTTTGCCCATTGTTAGTTGCACATAGATGATCTCTGAGGCATTGTACTGCACCACTAACCTGGAGGTGTGGGTATCCTTGATGAATATGGATACACCCCCACCTTTTGTGTTTTGGTCCAGGTTCTGTGGCCAAAAAATATGGTATGAGTTATAATCTGGTAGTGCTAGGGTGCTCTCTGGAGCCTTAAACCAGGTTTCTGTTACTGCACAGATATCAATGTTCTCCATACTGAGGAGTGCCTCGAGTGCATGCATTTTGAGGTATAGACCTGGCGTTGAGTAGCATTACCATCAGTTTTTGGTTACTTGTGCTATTTACAGTGGTAGGTTTGTCTTTTGAGCCTTGCCTAAAAAAGGCACTATGGGGGAGACAAAGGCCTTGGCCTGTATTTGAAAGCCTAAGGGTGACAGGTGCAAGCCATCTCTTGCAAAGCAACATGGCTTGCCGAGCATGTCATCCCAGGTGGACAGATACTGGACCCCTTTGAATGACACCAGAAACTTAGCCAATTGTTGAAATTGATCATTTTTTCTTTATACTGTCACATCATTCTTGGTGAGGGCAGGATGCTACTCAGGGTCAGGGTAATAGTGGCTTGGGTGATGTGATCGGAGAGCTCTTCTATGTCTCTTTTCATGTAGTACAGGGAGATACGTCTCAGGTCATTCACATCAACATGGACAATGACAAAGTCGTATTTGTACTTGTTCTGGAGCGACCTGAGTGCTTGTGTTATGTAGCAGATCCTGGCGCCTGACAGGCAGCTAACTATAACCTTCTCTTTGTCTAGCTTAGTTAGTGGGACATCAGTGTGCCTGACTATAGAGTTATCTATTACTAGTGTGTTGGGTATGTTATTTTGCCTTAAGGACTGTGATTGTGTGGCACACAAATTATGTGAAGTATGTGTTTCATGGTTTGTGATGGGGTGTGGAGGTTGCTTGGATGTCTGCTTTGGAGGCCTCTGTTGCTTTTGCAGATTTTTATTTAGAGCCTCCGAGTATGTTTTTGTGTATTTATGTGTGTTATTTGCCAGTGTTGGTTTAATAGGTCTATGTAAGACTGGTGGTGTGTTGCAAGTATTTCCCTTCTCCTTTTGACTGCTAGTTCCAGTCTTGCGCTGAGAGAGCTTTGCCTCCAGTTTGGCTGTATAATTGCATCTCTCGCATATATTAGTGTTTGGTGGTAGGAGGAGAGGGTTGTCTGTGCACATGAGGCAGTTGTATCATTGCCTCAAAATGCCCAGATTCTCCAGTTGGCCTGGAGAGTACACCTGAAACTGCCCTTTGGACATGCCTGAATAGGTAAAGTGAGCTGTTTTACTGATTGGCTGGTAGGGATGAATAGCTAGCCTTGTCCTTCTGGACAGTATAGGGGTTTTAGTGCTAGGGTTAATTAGTGCTTGCTCTGGGTTTTGAGCAAGGGAAAATTTGACGAGTAGATTTCGTGGAGCCGGGAATAGTTTAACCCTAGCTAACTGGAGCTGCCCGGCATGCAAAACCACGCAAATGCATTTTTTATAGCAGGGAAATGAAAGAGATGGAAATTAGCCAAAAATGGCCAATAAAGTACTAACTTCTGGGCTGAAACCACTCCTCCAGGGACAGATAGGATGCTCAAAACTCCCAGTGAACAGAGAAACTTCCTTCTATCCAAGTAAGGTATGGGCAACACAGAAACTTGTAACACAGGCCTGAATTCAGAAATAACCTGAAAAATGGACTATACTAGTTCAGAAAGACGGGAAACAAGTTTTTTTTTGTTGTTGTTTTTTGTTTTTTTCAGAAAATAAAGCAGATGCAATAAAAAAAAACACTTTAAATGCACAGAAATGGCTATCGCACTTTAGTGTGTAGCCTACAACAGTTAAACAGATTATTTAAACACAAAAATGACTTAGTTTAAGTTCAGGCAGCAAATAAGTACAATTTGTAGCAGAAACACCCTTTTTAAATCATAGAAACTCTAAAATTGTTGGCGTTTAGGCGGAATTAGTTAAAGACAGCAAGAAAATGCAGAAAAATGATACTTAATCACTCCAAAGTCTCTCTTTTGTCTCTCTGCTGCTGTAGATCTCTGCAGGACACCTGGGAGGCACTTGCTGAGCTGAATACAAGCGCAAAAAAACAAGCAAATGCAGTTTTTATAGCAGGAAAATGAAAGAGAGAGAAATTAGCCCATAATGGCCAATAAACTACTAACTTCTAGGCTACAGCAAACAAGGTGAACACATTTCAGAAAGAAACAGTTCAAATAAGCAGGCACAATAAGCCTAGAAATTTCCAGTTCAGATGGGCAGAATCTAGCCTCTCCTCCCACAAGAGTGCAGACCACACCTACTTAATGTAAAATAACTGGCCTGAAGCCCAAATGCTTAAACCAGAACTAATACACTTTTAGAATAACAGACACTGAGCCTTCAATCAGCAATTCTCAATTTAGAAGGATGTAAGCTACCTGTCCTGCCACAACAGTGCAGACCACAAACCTTAATGTAAAACAACTGGTCTGAAGCCCAAGTGCTTTAACTAAAAGACTTAGAATAACAGTTACAATTTAATCAGGCTACTACCAAGCAACAATAAATACAGCAGAATAAACACAACTGAGTACTTTTAAGAAGAGCCAAAAGCAAAATAAGGTAATAAAGTAGGAAGAAACACAAATACAGTAAAAGCAGATAAAGTGCACATTTTTTTGTTTTATATAACAATAGAAAATGAGCAAACTGATTTAAACAAATTATGCAATTAACAAGTAAAAAACCTCAGAACTGAGCCCTGTTCCAGCAGTCTTCAATCAGACAAGTTCAGGGCCTAAGTGGGTATGCCTACTCAAATGTTCTCTCTGTATTAGGCAGGGTGAGCTAATAAGAATAGACTAGGATAGAGCTGGGATAGAGCTGAACAGATGGGAATTGTAGGAGTATCTGAAATCAAAATATGATCTCACTGTACTCAGTTGAGTGAGCAAATGAGATGGGCCCAGGAGTAGTATTCAAACACAAATTTACAGGAGGGAGGGTAAATTCCAAAGCCACCAAGATTAATACCACAACAAGAACAGGGACGGTGGGTGGGAAAACTAACTGCAGAGAGAGAGGGAGAGAGAGAGAGAGCTCACAATTTTCAGTGAAACAAATAAATAAGCAGATAAATGCAGTACTATTTTTAACACAATATTCAATGAAACAATAAAAGAGAAAACAATAAAATGCAGTACTATCTTATAACACTGCAAGTATGTACTTATCTCAGCTTGTAATAAAGTTGATGTAGGTATGTGAAAGCTAACCAAACAGCTCAATTATGCAGCTATTCAGCAGAAATAATTTCAGAGATCAATTAGTCCTTCTTGTTTTATCAACAGTATGGTTCACTGAAGCGTACTTTGTCGAAATTACTTTAGTGAAAGTGCATTTTGTCGAAATTCACTTTCGCTAAAGAAAACAAACAAAACAAACATGCCTTTAGCATGTACCGTTAGTTGTACATCAATGTATACTGTCGATGTACAACTAAGGAAACTCTTGTTGAGATCATAGTACAGTGGGGATAAGGGAAAATTCCCTTTTCCCCACTGTAGTGCGATCTAGGAGTGAGAATATTAAAGTAGGAGGGGGTGTGGCCGTGCACCATATCAGTGTTTAATGTGTTGTTTTTTTTTATGTTTAGGTTTTTTTGTTTGTCCAAGAAAGTGCATTTTTGACAAAATCCACTTTAGCGGAAGTCAGTTCACATAAGTAAGGTTCAATGAACTGTACTTTTGAGTAAAGAACATAGACCCATATATATATATATATATATATATATATATATATATATATATATATATCAAATGAGTTGTCTGTATATTCATCTGTACATAGTATGAAGCAATGCTTAAAGTGACATTCTGATTAAGTGGTAACAAGTGCTTCACACAGTGCTCTATAGTTAGAAATACATTTGTTCTTACTCCTTGATTTAGCCATTCAAGTCAAAGGAAGACAGGAAAAATAATCTTGCAAGACTAGTACAGGAAAATATCAGGTAAGATTTTATCAAATGGCCTAAAGTCATTACCTTTCATTTCAGAACTCTCTCTTATGTGTAAAATAACCATATGAGGAAAAGCTAAGTGATCAACTGACATCTTGAGTCCTTCATTGTATACTATGCTTGTTCTAGGCTTTGCTTTTTTGCTGAATAAAGGCAGGTCCAGTGTAATGGAGACAGTTACTGCTGATTTTTTTTTCAGAATGATTATTCTGAATATCTTTGAAACACCTCCTAATTGACATCAGATGTTTAGAAATTGATGAAAATTAAGATAATGGAGAAAGCAGCCACCTTTTACTCTTATCTCCGGCAATGAAATGATTGATTCATAAAAACAGATTTTTAACTTTAACAATGAACTACCATTTAGGGCTACTCTTCTACAAGATAAGGATGGGATAAGAAAGTGCAGTGAAGATGAAATTATTATCTATCTACAGGCAATTACTTATTTTAGAACAGGAAAATATGATAATATAATGTAAACTGAGATGTTGAAAGCAAGAGAGGGTTTTGCTGATGTTATTCAGTAGTCAGCAAAGTAAATATTGCGGAAAGCATGTCATGAGTAATACTTAATGATAACTAAATGATATCACTGGTACCAAGAAAAAGGTTAGTGTTATTTCTGAATGGTACAGACAGGTTCACTTCATAAGCATATTTAGAATGGAATACATGAAAAATAACATCTTAGTATATAAAAGAGTAGTAGAGCAGATCCATACATAGGTTGCTCTACCAAGTATTTATCTAGTTTATAAAATGAATTATTAATGTTACCTCCCCTCAGAAGAAACTCTACGTAAGTGCATCACTTCCTAATATGCTCCAACTTCTTATTCAAATATGTTCTTCAGCATGCCTACAAGACAACCTTTCTTAAATGTTTTCAAAAATAATACATATTAATATGCTAAATGTTGATGCAAATAGTAAAATGGGCAGAAAGGACTAATAGATCAAATGTAAAAAGAGATTATAAATAATAAAACAAAGGAAATCTAAGCACCATGACCCACATTACACTAAGTTACCTAGAACTTCTGAGCTTTGGACATTGTTTGTGTTTTGCATTGACTCATCCGAATGGACAGATAAAATTCTGCTCTACTCTGGGCCCTTTATGTATGTTCTGAACATATATTATGACAGTTGTTGTTTTACCGAAGTAGTGTGGAGTACCAAACTGACTTTTGCACATCAGTTATCATTCAGATATGCATAGTAGAATGTAACTTATTCCTGAAAATAACAAGAAACTTCACTTTTCTGTCATAGCCAGCTATTGCATGATTCCTTAGGCAGTAATACATTGGTGCCAAACAAGCAATAATGCCCTCCAGGGTATGTGTTATTGTGGAAATTACACCTGCCCAGGGGTGTTCTGAGGCCCAACACCACAGAGAGGGCCTTTACACCCCTGGAAGGGCATTATTTCCACAATACCACATACCCTGGAGGGCATTACTGTTTATAAAATTGTTGCGTTTTACTTACTTATTTTTTATTACTATATTTATTTTTTTTATATATATTTTTGATGTAAAATAGTTCCTCTGCCTAATGTTTCAAACTTGCTATAGTATATGTTAATGATGTTGGAGGAAACATTTTACAACCAAATATAACACTTTAAAAATATCTAGTTATTTTCTTTATCTTTTGGTCTCCTACTCCAAGATATTTGGTTTGTTGGCAGTCATTGGAGATTGACATACATTTGAGTTTCACACTTTTATTTTCTTCAGAAAATTCATGCTAACAGAAATCCTTTATTTAAGCAATTTTGTAATTTTATAAGAACAATAATTAAAATCTCTTTTCATTTTTCAGCCATCGTTCCCCCTTTATTTTAGGGTTTACCCAGATTTCTTCAGCTGAGAGGTCTAGAGGTATGCAACCTTCTTTACTGTTGCTGCTGGCAGTAGTCCAGCTCACTCACTTTCTCTCTCTCTCTCTCTCTCTCTCTCTCTCTCTCACAGGCACACCTCTGCTTCAAAAAATACATGCAATGACAAATCCCAGTATTCAAGTAAAATATGTTCCTATTTTGAACCTTTGCCACTCTTTATTTTAGGCTTATCCAGTTATCTTGAGCTAAGAGTTGAGAGCATACCTCTCAACTGTCCATATTTTTGCAGAATATCTAGATTTTTGGTGCATACGGTTGGTCCATTCCTCATAAAATTTGTAGTATTCTTTAAAATGACTGGGGATCGAATTCTTTAAGTAATGACAGACATTTCAGTTTCAGACTTCATATCCTTCAGAAAATACACGCTAATGGAAACCCTGTTATTCCAGCAACTTTCTAAGTTAATAAGAGCAATATTTAAAATCCATCCCTATATTTGGTCCCTTGTTTCCCTGTTATTTGTGGCTGTGTCCAGATTTCTTGTGCCGAGAGATTGAGGTAGAGGTACACAAACCTGTTATGTGATGCTGCTGCTGTCAAGTATCGCCCGATCACTCTCAATCTTCACTTTACCTTCTCTCTCTCACACGCGCACACACACACACACACACACACACACACACACACACACACACACACACACTTTTTCTGTTTCATTTATTTTCAGTCATCTCTCTCTCTGTCTGTCTCTTACTTTAATACACGCATACACTTTCACATGCAGACACACACACACACACACACACACACACACACACACACACACACACACACACACACACACACACACACACACACATGCTTTTTGTTTTATTATTTATTTTACACTCACTAAATAGCTTAGCAAGCTTAAAATAAGGACAAACTTATTTTTTTCAGTCCGAGCTCCGTGGCAGCTTGATATGCTGCCATGACGTGGCAAACTTGGTTTTCAGTGGGCATTACCTGTAGCTTAACACCCTGCTGGAACACATGCCTTCTTCAATCAGAGTGTGATCTACAGATCACCCATTCTCTAATGACCATTAAGAACAGTGTTTAATGTTAAACATACAGAGACCATCATCTAGTCAGAGTGATCAGGCAGTAAAGAAGTAAGGTCTAAAATTGCACTATTCTGAAAGATCCCCAGCCCCTATAGCACAAAAACTGCTTTTGCCTGGGTAGTTAATGATCTCCTTAGGCCAGAAACCAATGGAGAAATTCAGCATTTGTCCTCCTTGATCAATCAGCAGGAGCTGATACCATTGTCCATAGCCTTTTGCTTGAGCAAGTACAGTCTTACAGTATTCTCTCTGCAATTGTCTTAGTGTGGTTGCATCTTATCTGTTCGGTCTTGCTCCAAATGGCTGCTCTGCACTAAGTTTGTCTTTGCCCTATTTTTGGAATGAAAAGTGCCAGAAGAGCTTTTCCTTCATACCCTTGTTGTTTCTGATCTATATACTACCACTGGGGATCTTAATAAGGAGAGTGGCTTAGAATACCATAGTTATGTAGATGACACTCAGATTTACCTTTTCTTTCTAGAAGATAAGATGGCAAGTGTGTATTCTCTGGCCAGCGATCTTGAAGCCATCATTCTTGGCTATCACATCATTATTTGAAATTGAACAATTGCAAAATGAAGACCATGGGGGTTCATGCTTCTTTGTGGGATCCTAGTGCACCTCAACTTCCTAGGTTCATTTATTTGATGGAAATGCATTTGATTTTGTTGAGAGAGTGCTTATTCTAGGCATTGCCTTGAATCATATGACACTTCTTGATGAGGGGTCAGCAGTTGTGAAATCATATTGCTTCCATCTGCAAAAAAATCTCCAAAGGCAAGCACATTATATCTCAAACTGACTTCTCTGTGGTAGTTCATCCCTAGTCTATTACAGCACATTGCAAAACTTTGCTACCTGATTGATAGCTGGTGAATAGCCACCATTTCATTACCAGTGTTCTGCACAGACTTCATTGGCCTCCAGTCTGCCTGACAGTTATTTATAAGAGTCTGGTGTTTGTGCATTTGTCCCTTTATGACTTGGGACCCACTTATTTGAAGGAGTTGGTGATGGGATATACCCCAATTCAGGCTCATGGTTGCGCAAGAGTGAGTTCAGACCTCAGATGTCCATTCATTTACCTTTCAGACTCCTGATCTTTAGATGTTACTTTGTCAGTGGCTTCAAGAGTGTCCAGCCTTGTATGGTTTCTACAGGTCACCAAGAACTAACCTTTCTGAGCTTGGTTTTGAAGGGATGTGATAAGTTGTGATGATTCTTGTCAATAATTCAGTTACTGCTTTGTGTCAATATTTTATCTAAGATAGTGTTTTATTGGTATTATTGTATCAGGAGTTTTGTTGATAAAACACCTAAATAAATTTGAAGTTGAATTTAAACTGGTCTATGTATATGCTAACAAAATGAACTCACTGAACAACATGAGAAATGAGAAGCAAAATAGTGGAGGTCATGAGAAGTCAAATTACTCTTGGAAAGGAGCAGGTGTTTTTTTTTTTTTGTTAAGATGTTGGTGTTAAAGCATCTGTAGATGACAGTGTGCTGCACTTTATTAGGTAGTTTGATTTAAAAATTTTGAGAGACTGAATGTCACCTCACTTGTTTTTTTGTTTGTTTTTTTTTGTCCTGTGGTATCTCAAGGAAAAGCCGATCCACTGCTCGAAGTTGAGTTACAGAGTGGTAGGATTTACGTAAGATAAACAACTTTTGATGTCAAGGCATATATTATCAGTCTTGAATTTGTGGATTAAAATGGTGTTATATCTGCACTAACAGGCAGAATAGAAAACATTCCATTGTTACTAGAGTTTTCCTGCTCCAAAAGAAGGCATCAGTATGCATGGGCACCATTTCAAGGTCTGCTTAGCAATATGAAGTGAGTACTATACTGCAAGGGCTAAAATAAAGCATTGTCTGTAGGCAAGATGAATGAGAATGCCAAAAAAAAAAATACATGAATTACTGGATTATGTCAGTATTTCATAGTCATATGTATTGGAAATGGATAAGTATCACAAGGTCAACAAAGTGCATTTCAGAATTGGTGATGTTCTCCATTCCTGGCCATAGTGTGGTAACTGGAGTACCAGTAATGCTGAAGTAAGTTACTGCACCTCCTCTTCAAGTGCCACTGTCCGTAAAGGTAGCTATGGTTAGTTATGGGATTACAAAGGGATCTGCCAATTAAGACCACATTGAGAGCAGGTGATAACAGCACAATATAGGGTGACACATGCAAACATATAATTCACTGGATGTTTGCTTGCATCTTTACTTTATATGTATGATTTAGTTATTGTTTATCCCACAGAATGTGGAACAAACCATACAAGGTTCTGGGTAATGATGATGACTTTTTTCTACAAATATTAATTTTACATAAAAAAACAACAAACAAAACTAGATAAATAATCATATAAAAAGAAAAAATTCTATTCACGTAATAAATTTCAAATATAAATTCAGGAAGAAAAAACAACTTCAAATGATTACAAATTAAAATTTCAAGTAAAGATTTATGCTTTATCCAATATGTTAATTTTATTTATTTTATTTTATTTTATATATGTTAACCAGGACAGTCCGACTGGACCAGATCCATTTACAGTGGAGGCCCGGGGAGAAAAGCTCCACATATATTAACAGAAATACTAGAATTTAATACATAGTAGTAAAAAACTAATAATAACACATTATAACAGCAAGAATCCAACTAGTAAGACAGAAATCTAAAACAGACAGGATACAACTCAACAGTTGAGCAGAGTAAATACATTTAGAATTGCGAGTCATGACATACATCATGTTAAAATGAAGTACCTATATTAAAGGGATAAAGAAAATATTGGAAGTAAACTGCAGCATTTACATTAGGCAAATCCAATTTTGAATCAGATGTTATTAATTTGATAAAACCTATTGTTATGGCAATCGACATTGACAAAATTAACAACAATGACTTTCTAATGTTACTTTTCAGTTTCACAGTTCATACACAGTTTGAATCAATGCACAAAATAAAGTTATACATTTATAAATCAAGACTGTCATGATCAGCCTAAAATAAAAAGGAGAAAAAACTACGCAGGTCCTCTTACAGAAAACAATAGAACACCAAGGTCATATAATTCATTCAATTTTATCAATGTGGATTTTACAATATAACCTACCTGAGACTTCAATTTAAAAGATTATTTATCTGGAGATAATAAGTAATAATGTCTCACAGGGTGGGGGGGTTACATTGAAATTATGGACTACCCAGCAGTGTTCAGATCTCCGTAACTGCAGACAGAAGACCTCCCCACCCCTGGAGTGTCCATGAATTTCCTGTAACACCAAACTTGGTGGGGATAAATGTTCTTAGAAAATGGTCTGTCTGTTGAACTGTTGTGTATCTGTTTTATTATTAGTATTTACTTTTTTAAGTATGTTTTGAAAATAATTTCCCCATCTAATGTTTCAAAGATGCTGTATGACATGCAATTGTTATTTATTTATTTTTATGCATTTAAGTTTAAGTTTGATGACTGGGGAAGTCCACTGGGCCAAGAAGAGCATGTTTTCAGTGGAGGCCCGGGAAGAAAAGCTCCACAATAATTGCAAGTTACATTTCACATGTTACAAAAGGACATAGTTCATGCACGTAATTAAACATTTACAGATAAGCTCCATGATATTTGCAATTGGCTTGTCACAACATTATAAAAATGAAAAGACAAAATTCAATAGAGAAATTTCAACATTTACATAAAGTGAATATTTTTGTTATAAACTCAAGTGTAGGTTTAACATTTCAAAATATGTAGCTACTAGCTATTAGTAGGTTAGGAAAATATTATGCATGGAGAGGGTAATAGTATAAATGAGATTGGAGAGCATAGTACAATAGATATTAGAGAGAAAATTAGTTTTTGGCAGGGGAGGGATTGTTTTGGATGGGATGAAGTAATAGTAGAGGTAGTTGGATGAGTCAGTGCAAGGTGGAATGGGGGCGGTTTAAGTTGGTTCATGGCAAGGGCATTCCCATTTGGAAGAAAGATGAGAGAGTAGCTGAGATTTGAAGTTTGTATGGTTAGGTAGGTTGCGTAGGTTTGTGGGGAGAGAGTTCCACTCTTTAGCTAAGGAGTGGGACAGCAGTAGATGGCCAGGAGGTCATGCAGGTTTGTCAACCTGAAGGAAATTTTGTTTTTTGGATCTGAGTGAGCGGTTGGGAATGTAAGGTTTTAAGGAAGTAGCGAGAGCTGGGCAGTTGTCAGGTTTAAAGATGAGCTTGTGGGAAATGCTGAGTTGTAGGTAACTGAGGTAGTTGGGTAGTTCAAGCCTGCTGAGGGTGAGGAGGGAGTGGCAGTGGTGGGATTTTTTTTGAATTGGTCGCAAATTTAGAGATCTTGTGGTAGCAGGATTCAAGTTTGGACCGAAAGCCAAGATGAAGATTGGTGAAAAGATGGGCACCATACATAAGGGAGGGAAGTAGGAAGGTGGATGCAAGAGTTTGGTGGGTAGAGGGGCTTAGGATGTGGTTGTGCCTGTAGAGGAGACCTAAGTTTTGGTAGGTTTTCTTGATTGCAGAGTGGATGCGGGTGTCAAATTTTAGTTCTTCATCAATGATGATGCCAAGAAACTTGGTGTTGGGAACAATTTCAAGGAGGGTGTTTTGGCTCTGTATGGTGAATGTGAATTTATCAATGGAGTTTTTGGTAGGGGAAAAAAAATATTAGTTTGGTTTTATTTGCATTTAGTGCCAGGTGGTTAGACAGCATCCAGGTTTCTGTTTTGGAGAAGGCTAGTTGGGTTTTTGTTAGGAGCTTGGAGGGGGTGAAGGCTGAGCAGATGATTGCTGAGTCATCTGCATATTGGATAATAGACGAGTCTGGGATAGATTGGTGAAAGTTGTTAATGAATAGGTTGAAGAGAAGAGGGCCAGGAACAGAACCTTGTGGGACACCTGTGGGTGTGGGAAGGAAGGGGGAGGTTGAAGTTTTCCATTGGACAGCTTGTTGGCAGTTGGACAAGTATCTGAAAAACCAGACAATGCCAGTGGGAGAGAGGTGTAGGGAGTGTCAGATGGTGTCAAAGGCCTTTGACAGATCTAGGAATAGTGTGGATATGAACTTGGCTGAGTCACATTCAAGGTTTATGGTTTCAAGAAAGAAAAGAAGGGCAGTCATGGTGCTGTGGCCAGGGCAGAAGGCATGTTGGGTAGGGTAGAGGAGATTGTTTAATGTTAGGTGTGCCATGAGTTGTGCTTGTATTGTTTTCTCTAGTATTTTAGAAAGGGGGAAAGGGTAGCAATAGGCCTGAAGTTGGTGGTATCAGTATTTTTGCCACCTTTGTGGAGGGGGACGATGTAAGCATGGTTCATAGGTAGGTACTAGGCTATCGGCCCAAGGGCCTATGTAAGCCTAGCCAACAAGGTTTCCTGGCTTACACCACCCAAGAAAGTTATTTTCCTGTGCCACTGTTGAGCAGATACACAGAAGTAATCCCCAGGGTGTACTTCCTATTTCCCATCCACTCATCAAGATTTTTCTTGAAGAGTGCTAATGAAGAACTTTGCTTGACATAGATGGGTAGCCTGTTCCAGAGTATGGGAAGTCCCTGGGACAAGAATCTATCCCTCCAGCATGTCCTGTTTATTGTGGTGACAAGGTTTAGATCCCTAGAGCATGTAGCTCGGAGGGATTGGGATTTCTTTAGGTGCAGCATGTCCAACAGCTCTGGGTTTGACATAGCTTTATATGTTAGGCAGAGATCACCTTGGAGTAGGCAATACACTATGGAGTAAAGCTGGAGTTTTTTGAGGCAGTCAGTGTAGGTCATTTGTTTGAAGCCAGTAATCTGCTTTGTGAGGTACTTCTGTGGCCTTTCAAGGTGCTGCAGATGTCTTGTGAGGTACATTCCAAAAGGGGCATTGTACTCTATAATGGGTCTAATGAGTGTTGAATAGAGGGGAACAATGACCTCTTTTTTCCTGGATGAGAACCCTTTTATGATGAGGTGTGCCACGTAGAAGGACTTCCTGACTACTGTGGCGATGTGACTATCAAAGGAGAGACTACTGTCCACCTGGGTCCCAAGGTCTCTTATCATGCATTCGGTGTTAAATAGATTGCTGCCTATGTGGTAGTTCATGGGTATAGAGTTTTTACCAAAGGGGATGACACTGCACTTTTTAGCATTGAGCTTGAGGCAATGGCTATGACACCAGGCATGGTGCCAGATAGAAGGGACATATGATTCTTGTATGGCTCTATTTATAAGAATAGAGATGGGATTGCAATGCTGTCTGCAGATTGTTTGAGGAGGGTAGGTGGAAGGTTGTCGAGTGCATTGCAACAGGGTTTGAGTTTGAGAAGAAGTCTTTTTATAGTGCTTGTGGGGATGGGCTCGAGGCAGAAGGATGTGAAGGAAGGTTGATGATTGGGGTGGTGGTTGGTGCAGGATAGGGTGGTGGTGGAGGATGGTGGTGGGAAGGAGGCTGATAGTTTAGCTATGCAGCCTGTGAATAATGAGTTGAACTGGCTGCTGTTTCAAGGTTGGAGAGGTTGGGGGTCTGGGCAGGGATTTTCTTTGTTGCCAGGATGCAGCATGGATGAGATGGAGTCCCAGACTTTTTTGCGATTTGTTGAGTGCAAGGTCTGAAGTTTGGAGTAGTGGACTTTGTGGTCTTTAATTATTAGTTTTTTGCAGAGTTTCATAGTTGCTTATACTATAGGAGGGTGTTTGTTGTTGGAACTATTATTCATACACACACACACACACACACACACACACACACACATGCGCGCGCGCACACACATAAACACACATATATACATACAGGTACAGAGGAATACAGACATACTATCTCTCTCATATGCAGAAAATGAGGTGCTCACGCACATACATACATACACACACACACACACATACACGCACACACGCACACACACACATCCATAAATTTGCAGACACAGGCACACACAGAAAGTTGCAAAGTACATAATTATGCTTACACTCAAACAAACTCACACACAGTAGATACAAAAGCATGCATGCGAATGCTATCACACACACACACACACAAATGCACATACATACTTATAGCTATGCAGTCACATAGGTAGATGCATACAGACTAACACACAAACATGCATACATACGTATATACACACACACACACACACACACACACACACACACACACACACACACACACATGCACACTTGTAAGTGTTGATCTGTCATAAGAAATTCAAAGGCTGTAAAAAGCACAGAAGATACATGCAGATCAATGTGGAAACCAAAATATGCAAGTAACATTCATTTATTTATTTATTCATTTATTTCCCTTCCTCTACTCATAGACTGAGTTTTTCGCTCGTCCAGGAAAAAGTACCTGTGTGCTTCAAAGTTACCAACATAATCCCTCTGCCCAAAGAAGCAAACACCACCTGCCTAAATGATTACAGGCTCTTACATCAAATGCAATGAAATGATTCAAAAGTCTGGTTAAAAGGCATTTGACTACAGTACTACCCCAATCCTTTGACCCGCTGCAGTTTGCCTACTGGGCAAACAGATCAACTGCTGATGCCATTCTGGTGACACTTCACCTCACATTGGAGCATCCTGAAGAGAAGAACAACTATGCCAGGCTGTTATTCATAGGTTTCAGCTTGGCATTCAATACAGTGATTCCAATGCAACTTATAGAAAAGCTAATCAACCTTGGCATAAATAATGGGCTCTACAACTGGATCCTCAATTTCCTGACTGGAAGATCACAAAGGACCTGTGCTGGTAACAAGACTTCAGGGAGTATTACAATCAACACCGAAGTACCCCCAGGGTTGTGTGATGAGTCCTCTACTGTTCATAATCCTTACCCTTGACTGCTCTGTGAAAGCTAGCAACAAGCACACCATCAAATTTGTAGATGACACCACAGTGGTGGGACTCATAAGTGGTGATGACAAGAGTGGGTATAGGAATGAGGTCAACTCCCTGAGTGAATGGTGCAATAACAACAATTTAGACCCGAACGTCAATAAAACAAAATAAGTTATTATTGACTTCAGAAAGAGTTCTGCCATGCAACTGCCCCTCAAGATCAATTGTGAACAAGTGAAGAGAGAGAGTCCAAACTACAAAGTTCCTGGGGGTACATATATCAGGATCTTTCTTGGAGTACCAACACAGGGCAGTTAATTAAAAAAGCCCACCAGTGACTACACTTCCTAAGAAGTTCTTTATGAATGCTCTAAATACCTTCTACAGAGGAGTCATTGAGAGCATTATCACCAGCAACTGCACTGTATGGTTCGGTAACAGATCGTGGGCACTAGACTTCTTTCCTTACAGGAGCTCTTTGAAATGAGACATAAATATATTTATATATATATATATATATATATATATATATATATATATATATATATATATATATATATATATAAAGAGGTCCCACAAAACACTGGTTCACTAAACTTGCATCTGGTAGACGGTTATGGAGTATCTGCTGCAGGACCTCCAGATTTAGGAACAGTTTTTATCCAACTGCAATAAGACACACTAATACATACATAAATCTGGATGTATCAAAACTATAACAGAGTGTTACACTGTCACTCTTTATCCTTTTTTTTCATACAGTAGTTCTATTTATTTATTGTATACTAAAATTCATATATTCTCATTCAAGTGCAATTCCAATCACTTTGTTATGTGCAATATCACCCAATCTCACCTCTGCGTATAGTGTTTTCTTTTCATGTGTAAATCATCTAGTAATCAGTGTTGTCCAGTGTATATAGTGTACAAGTATGTGCGTCAACTACCTAGATATTTATTTTTGTACTATAGTTATTGTTTATTCTTTAATACCTATCATGTCTCTCTTTTTGTGTTTGTTTTTTCCTATAAAAGAGCTGACACTCGAAATTTTGTTTAGGTAGAACTTGTGTTTCCTAAATGACAATAATGTTTCTTTGAATCTTTGAATCTTTTTAAGATTTATGTTTTGCAAAATGAAAGAGAAGGAAAGAGGCTTGTAGCTTCTCTTTGCTTCTATGCTGCAATTACTTGCTGTAGTTCTATATCTTTTTTGTTGTTGTTGTTTTCCTTATGTCTCACAAAAAACTCACTAATTTTCACAGACAAGATAGCAGACATTTTTTTCCATCCACACTTCACAATGGGTTAATATGCTGCTGTAAAGCCACAGATTTTGTTTCTGTTGGGCTCTTCTTGTACATTAATACCCCGATGGAGAATATCTGTTTTCCAACAGAGTGTGGTATTTAATTTCTGGACATTATCTAAGATGCTGCTAATGAATAGACAATGCTTTTTGCATGTTGTACTTTATGTTGATTGTTTTAAATCCACAAACTGTCTCACATCAAATCTAAATAATGAGTTTGTAAAGTGATGAACATTTGGAGCACTTATTAACTTATTGCATACCACAAGAGAACAGTCATCAGGAAAGCAAAGTTCCTCTGTATCCTATAAGTGTGCAGTCATCTTTACAGAAGACTTCCGCTTCTGTTTACTCCTCAGACGAGTATACTTACTGCTTTCAAAGTCTAATTGGTGAAGTCCTGTTAAAGGTACAAACATAAAACTAAGGCAGCAAGGTGGCATCTACAACCTTATGTGATTTGTTAAGCATGTCAGAAGAATGGTCACCATGGGATGTACAAAGCTGGAAATATTAAGCAGTGTTTGCAAAAAGTTATGAAAAAGTATGGTATATGTCCATCTTTATATTAATGCAAAAAGAAAGTGTGATACTCTCTTCTTGGAAATGGTATATTCAAGCAATGTATGTATACATTAATACATGATAAATAATATGAAGACATTTTGAAATATAAATGCTGTTTTGCTAAGGTAGTTATGACTGTTACCTGTATTTTCATAACTGCATTCATTTCATAAAAGCTGTGAGACCTACAGGTGAACAAACAATGTCATCTTATACAAAACATTAACAGAATGTTGTCACCGGTATTTGCCATCTAACACAAATTGTTTTGTAGACTAATATTGTTTTGAAATAATGTGAAATTATTATATGTATATGGATTTGAGATAAAAGCTTTTAGTAAGCATGCTTTTTCCAAGCTTAGAAGATCTAAGGAAGCCAAGATGTTTATTAGTCAAGTGCTATTCAGGATTAATTGAGTTGAGGCTTGCCTCATTGATAATTTGTACATAATTTAGACACATGGCATAGACACACAATGCATTTCACCGAGGGCTCAACATTGGCCATACATTTATAAAAAATCACATTGGAATATTCTGTTTCAAACAAGAAATGTAATGGCCATCGCATACCTACTAACATCAAATACGAAGCATCTGAAGTGCAAAGCTGATACATCAAGTGACACATTTCTCTGTTATCAGCGTCTCAATGGAACATTATCAAAGAAAATGGTTCTCCAAGAATAGTTGATGGAGAGATGTGGGAAGTTCTACCTCAGGCCATAGCTGTCATAAAAATTAATACAAGACATGGTCAGTGTCTATGCATTCTCAGTTTAATAACATGGAATTATTCAACTACAAATATGGTATGTAATATAAAATATTTAGACATATACTAGTTCTTTTTTCAAAAAGTTAACAGACAGCATAATACTAGAATAACAGATATGAAATCACTTTCGTTTAGCTTATAGGTTCATAGGTAGGTACTGGGCTATCTGCCCGAAGGCATATATTAGCCCAGCCACGTTGTGCGGTATTCACCACCCCTTTGGTTAGTTCCCTAGGCCCTTGATCTAGCAGCTAGTACCCTTGGCCCCTATCTAGTAGAGCTGCTGTTATGATCCCTGGTGTGAACTTTCTGTTACCCATCCACTCGTCAAGGTTCCTCTTGAAGAGTGATAGTGAGGGGCTCTGTCTTATGTAGATCGGGACCTTGTTCTATAGCAAGGGAAGTCTTTGAGAAGGGAATCTATCCCTCCAGCATGTTCTATTCATTGATGTGCTGAGGTTTATATCCCTAGAACGTGTAGCTCGAGTAGATTTGGTTTTGCTAAGATGGAGCATGTTCAACAATTCGGAATTGGACATGGCTCTCTATGTTAGACAGAGATCGCCTCTGAGAAGGTGGTATGCAACAGAGAAAAGCCTTAGTTTTTTCAATAGGGCTGCATAGGGCAACTGTTTGAGGCCAGTAATCCTCTTAGTGAGGTACCTCTGTGGTCTCTCCAGCTGCTGGAGATGCCTGGCCAGGTACATTCCAATTGGTGCATTGTACTCAATAATGGGTCTGATGAGGGAAGAGTAGAGGGGCACCACTACATCCTTAGATCTTGATGCAAACCCTTTCGTGATCAGATGGGT
Source organism: Protopterus annectens (assembly GCF_019279795.1). Classification (NCBI taxonomy): domain Eukaryota; kingdom Metazoa; phylum Chordata; order Ceratodontiformes; family Protopteridae; genus Protopterus; species Protopterus annectens. The sequence goes on from NC_056751.1 coordinate 494,057,435, forward strand.
CACACAGAAGGATTTTCTAACCACCTTGGCAACATGGTTATCAAAGGAAAGCTGACTATCTACTTGGGTCCCTAGATCCCTTATTACTTCTTCAGATTTCAGGGGGTTACCTCCTATGTGGTAGTTCGCAGGTACTCTGTTTTTTCCAAAGGGGATTACTATGCATTTTTTAGCATTTAGTTTGAGACCATTGCTTTGACACCATGCATCAGTCTCATTAAGGCCCTTCTGGAGGATATCCATGTTAGCCAGAGACTCTATTATAGCACCCAGTTTGCAGTCGTCTGCAAACTTGGTCAGCCACAGCCCTTCAGTGCTTGCCTGTACTTCTGAGAAGTATATGCCAAACAGGAGTGGCCCCAGGACAGAGCCCTGAGGCACACTGCTCCTTACTGGTCTGGATTTGGACATAGATCCCACTACTCTTACTTTGTGGGATCTGTCTGAGAGCCAGTTTGCGATCCATCTTGTGACGTAAGGGTTTATGCCTAGGTTGGTGAGTTTATCAATAATACCCAAATGGGGAATGGTGTCAAATGCTTTAGCAAGGTCAAGGTAAGCCGTGTGTACCTCCTTTCCCTTATCTATAGCCTGAGTAACTGTCTCAAAGAAGTCCACCAGGTTCAGGAGGCATGATCTGCCCTTGACGAAGCCGAACTGTGTGGGGTCAAGTGTTTGGAGGTTCCCAATCTCTCCATTTATGAGTTCCATAATGATTCGCTCCATTGCCTTACAGATCAGACTGGTCAGGCTTATTGGTCAGTAGTTCCCAGAGTCGGTTGTGGGCCCACCCTTGTGCAGCGGAACCACCGTTGCTGTGCGCCATTCTATGGGCACATATCCTGTCGAGAAGCTGAGACTGAACAGAGTATTCAGATGTGGGGTTAATTAATTTTGGAGCTCATCACGTATGACACAGCCCAGGACACCATCTGGTCCCAAGGAGGCAGTGTTTTTAGCTTTAGATAGAGCCTTATTAACCAATGTATCAGTAATAATTGGAATAACATCCTTATTAATTATTGTATATTAGGTGGTCTACATATGTTTGATCTTTCAGTTATTCTTTTTTATAATAATCTAACAACATCTAGATGGAAAAATTTCAATTTTAAACTACCGGAATGTGGAGTAAGTGCAATTTTTTGTATAAAGTTGTGCACTGGATTGTTGAAAACAAGTTAAATCTGATTTATGAGAAATTTAGGTATGCAACATTTGACCAAATCAGACTTCTTAAGTACCTATTAAAGTAATTTGCTAATAACTGAAAAGGCTTTCAATGTCTATCATTCGTACAGGCCTACTGAATTAGATGAAGGAACTATAGGAAGAGGTGTCTTTATACTCTTAAAAAATATTGTACCTCCAGCTTTGTTAGACAAGATAGGGACCATGAACTCTTATGTATACAACTTGCTATAAATAATGTCCACTATCACATCAAAGCTAACTATATGACACTCTCTGGAACAGTTAGTCTACACCCCAGCTGGTGCAATAACATCCTAGACTTGTCCCTTACCAAAATGGGGCAGCTCTCCTCCCACCAATTTTAACCTTCTCCTTGGCCAAATTGGACCACAAGTTAGTCACATTATTCTCAAGACTGAAGCCTGAAGCATCTTGATATATCTCTGTATTCAGATACTATGCAAAGGCTAATCTAGTAAAGCTGAGTGATGGTTTGGATGCATTCAAAAGCCTTTTCTATTGAATGTTTCCACTGCTAGTACAGAATCCTTCACTGCCAAATTATATGCATGTGCAAAGAGTTGCACAGACAAACCTGTCCCTCACAGAAACAGAAACAAATACAAATACAAATTCAAAAATAAACACCTGTAGTGGAATCTCAATTTAAGAAGGCTCTACAATTAAAGAAAAAATCTAACTGTATGCAAAAATAAATCTAACTCTGAAGATACCAAACATGCTTTTGCTCAAATAAATAAGGAACTCTGAATCCTAATCAAACCAATCAAAGCAACATATCAGGTAAAATAACTACCCAGGATAAAAATAAATAAGTCTTGTTTGACTGTGTTAGAAAGAATACCAGACAGTAAGCTGAGCTAATAGTACATTATATCACATACTCAAGATGCAGAGGACATAGCAAATTCACTGGTTGGACAACTTCACTTCCAACTTCTCTCCCCAACCCCCAATATTCTGACAATAGATATACATGTCTACACTTCCCCATCAAATCTTCCAATAACAAGTTCTTAAGGTATTATAAGAGCACTACACCTCTGAGGCCAGGTAACACAAGACATTTGATACTATCTCTACCTCTGACATCAAAGATAAAGTATCCCTGGTTTCCAAGATGAATGTTAACCCTTATGTAAATCACTTGTTAACAAACTGTCTCACAAATAGAACCTATAAAGTAAGGGTGGGTGGCTCTATCTCCTCCAAAATTCCTGTCAATACCAGAATGCCCCAGGATTCAATCTTTGGACCACTCCTGTTTGGCATTATTTCTTGAAGGTCAAAGCTAAAGTTAAGGATTTGTGACTGACGAAATTTACAGATTACAGCAAACTCGGTACCATCCTAAACTCCCTAGAGGAGACCATGATCCTAAAGTGGGGCCTATTTTCAAGCAAACAGTTGTTATCAAAACCATGGACTGCAACTATATGCCAAGAAATGTATAATCACATTCTTCATCAAACATGACAACCCTTGTAACTACCATATTGACATCAACCCCTGAAGACTGATACCAAAGTTAAATTCCTGGGAGCCTAGGTTGACAATTAACAGTCCTTTGACCCCCTTTCATTCATTATTGTAAGGAAGTCTTTTTTCATTGCACTGTTTACATCTAAAGACATTGGGCAGGATTCAAAAAACCCTACATGGTTCACTGAAGTTATGTGCCCATCGTGCCATGATGTGCACGATAGTGCAAAGAGTTGTATTCAGTAAGTAGTTCTAATTGATGTGTAGAGCCACTCCAACATGGTAAACATGGCACACTAAGAACTGCATAGGCAGCTGAACTGTATGCTACTCAACAAATCCAAGATGGCAGAACTATTCAAAAAGCTATAAATCAATTGTGTACATTTAGTGTAGCCTTTTGCCTTGTACTTCAAAACCTATTGGAATACAGCCACAGAAACTACACTGGAAGGAAAGAATGTTAGGAGCAGCTGCTGTTCTTCTGGATGTGTATGTATAACAGCATCAAGTTATGTTGCTCCAGCTGCTGGTAGACCTCAGGCAAGGAGAAGAAGCGTATTTAGACTCCATTAGACTTTTCATGGTCTGCATGATGTGGGAATAGTAAAATGCTACAGTGTGGCTAGAGAAGCACTCCAGGAACTCTCCAACCTCGGTTTTCCTCACCTGAGAGCAAGAGTAAACCAAGATAAATCAATACTTGTGGATATGAAGGTATGTGTAGCACATAGAATATTAGTTACAGAAACCTTTCAGTGACCCACAAGGGACATGCTGGGACTGTCACAGGCATCAGCATCCAGAATTCTACACCCATTCCTGAATGCTATGCTACACCATGCCAGTAACTATATATATATCTATATCTATATATATATATATATATATATATATATATCTATATCTATATATATATATATATATATATATATATATATATATATATATATATACATATATATACATATATGTATATATATATATATATATATATATATATATATACACATATATATATATATATATCCTACTTCTAAGGACAGAGCTAGAACTATGCAGAATTTTTACCCCATTGCATATTTCCATGAAGTCTTGGATGCCACAGACTGCATGCACATTGAGATCAAAGTACCACCGAGGGAAAGGTTTACATCAATAGACAGGGGTTCCACTCCATTAACTGACAAATCATGTGTAATACTAGGGGAATCATCCTGAATGTGTTTGTTGGCAACCCCAGCAGTTACCACAGCTCCCATATGTGGCACATCTCACAATTTTACCAGAGGCAATGTCCCACAAGGCCATTTACTGGGTGATGCAGGTTATGGGCCCAAACCATGGCTGATGATGCCCATCAGAAATGCACAAACACTCACAGTGGAATGCTATAATGAGGCATATTCTCAAAGAAACCTATCATAATTCATGTATTTGGGCTGTTGAAGTCACAGCATCAGTGCGTAGATACTTTGTGGTACAGTTTCCGCAGTACAATCCCAGTACTGCTGCCAAAATTAGCACAGTTTGTGATATCCTACACAATATCATCATACAAAAACCAGCTCAGCAGGAACACCAAAGGTTAGGAGCAAAATTTCCATCACTGCTGGCAAGGTCAACACATCCACATGCAGGTGAGAAGTCAGAGGGGGAACCCCCAGCTGCTGCAGGTGTATGAAGACATAGGCATGAACAATATGCCCTCACCCTGGCCAAGAGGCAATGGATAGTACACATGCTCACCACCTAAGAGGTACACATTTCATCCTATGCACGTACATACAGTAAAGCTGATACCAGACAAAGCTCACAGCCTTTAGTTGTTCATGTGATGACTGTGTACTGCTATCATCAGACAGATTCAGCCCCAAATGATAACAGTTGTAACTGCAGGACTATAAATTTAAGTGGTGAACTGATAATAGAAAAATACATGTGTATTATCATGAATGAATGCCATATACCTCTGCAACTGGTTCTTATAAATGTATCTAAGTAGAATGTGCATAAGTTATTCACCAATGTCATCAATGTCTGACATGACCGACAACTGTAACATATACTTATGTAATTTACTAAATAACCTGGCTCATGCAACTGAAATACCCACTATAGAAAAAGCATTCCAAAAAGTGTATTTAACCCTACGCTTTCACAAGTTGAGCAATAAGGATGACTGAAAACAATCTCCTACCCTTCAAGTTCCCTAGCTACATAGTTAGATTTGAATGTATGTTCAGCTCTCTGAGTACTCTGATGATGTAAATGAGGTGTGAACTCATTAGAATTGCTAAATACAAAACTTCTGACTTTGTGTAGCAAATGCCAACATAGTGTAGCCTCTACACCATTGTTAGGTGGTAATGGCTTGCAATTGTGAGTGATCAGTCTGAGTGAAGCAAAACATAGCAATGCAAAGAGAATCTTCAATGAAGTGGGTGTGTCAGTGAAGATAAACTTAAAAAGTGTGGAACTAACTGTGAGTGATCAGTCTGAGTGAAGCAAAACATAGCAATGCAAAGAGAATCTTCAATGAAGTGGGTGTGTCAGTGAAGATACACTTAAAAAGTGTGGAACTAACTGCAGTGAGATTTTAAACAAAAACAAACACCACACGTGTATATTTTCTTGGCATAATTGCACAGTTTCCTGCCTTTGCTTAAAACTGTTGTTGACTATTACTTATTTATACCACACCCTGAATCAAAAACATGAGAGAATATGAACTAGAGATTGCATGTGTGATAGTAAAGCATTGATAAAGGAAGGATTTGTAAAATACAAAGAGAAGGCAGATCTACAGTTTTGTAAACATATTCATAAATATTGTGTGACCATTCATTCCACCAAATATGTTATCTGCACATTTACAATCAGCTGAGAACTGTATGAACTGTTTAATACTGGATATTAAATGGGAATTGCTTATATGCACATGATTTGATTGTTATTGCAAAGCTGTACCTTTGGCAAAGAGAGATAAGTCCCAATAAAATGTGTCAAGTCATTCCATTGATTCCTCCAAAGTCATGGATTAAAAACAAAGTCATTTAGCTTTTCAGTGATGACCACTGGGCAAGGTGTGACCAGATATTACAGCATGCATGCAATAAATCAATGACAAATCTCACATCACCATTGCTGTCTCATAAACTCAATTACTCTTTGTTTGGCAATGGTTCTTTTCTCTTACCATCACTCAAACCTGGATGGCATGGTTGTGTGTATTTGCGCACTGGTCGTAAAATGCAATATCACAATTTGATGGGAAACCATTACAAATGTTGTTGGTGGATCTTTGCAGACATGGTAATAGATAGGAAGGATGATGCCAGAAGTGGGGTGTAGAAGAATCAAAAGTCTTTGTTGCACTCCTCATGAAGTGCTACAGATGTAGGCTGCTGCAGTGCGGAGGGGACTATACCAGGTCTCAGTACACGGCTGATGCTTGAAACAGTATAGCCAAGGCTGTCTTTAGTGTGACTGGTCTAGCACACAATGGGGAGCAGTGGAGGCAGTGCTACATTGACCGTAAAAGGCATAAACAGGCAACTTGGTCAGTGGCTGGATGAATTTCAAACTGCTGACACCCCCCAGTTGTGTAACTATACAGATCAAGCAACTTGAAATCATATGGAATGTTGTAAATAGTCAAGACTTATATGAATAATGTTTTTGTGTGTCTTTTTCTCTTATTCTTTATTTTACAGCTGAAAATGAAATCACAGCAAACAGGGAGGCACACGGTGTGATACTGGAGTGGCTCAGGGAGGCAAGGAATATGTATGCAGCACAACTGACCCTAATTATACATATTATATTGTGATCTCATAAATCAGTAAAAGGTTCATCATGTATATCTTAACTGTAACAGCAAGTACTCATGCTTTCTTCTGTAAGTTTTGGTAATTTTATTAGGCAAGTGTAAAGTCTATTCAGATTATGTGGGTTCAATTCCCACAAGTAACTTATAGAGTCACAATCGACAATTAGCATTTTTAAATTTGAAATGTAGAAATATTGGCTTTAGTGCCATATTGTAAGTTAATTTGCAGTATCTGTAAAAGCATGTATGGAATATGTGCATATTCCAAGGATTACTTGTAACAATTCACAATCATTTTGAGAATTATGAAAGCTTTATAGCTACTGTAATAAAGTAAGAATGTGACATTTCATGGTTATAATAATCTTTTCTTTTTTTGTCTTACCCCTTATTTCTCTCTCTCTTTTTTATGTGGGTTACCTGGAGTCACACCATTGGGTGGCACAGTAACACAGTGTATAGACTGCCACCTTACAGCAAGAGGTTCCCTGGTTCTATTCTCAACTGGGGTGCCTTCTGTGCATGTCCTCCCTGTGTTTGTGTGATTTTCCTCTGGCTGCTTCAGTTTCCTCCCACATTCCAAAGACATGCAGTAGATGGATTGAACTCTCTAAATTTGTCATAGGTGTGAGTGTGTGGTATGGAAAATCTACTGCAGCAGAGATAGCAACCCAATGGTATAAATCTTGGCTCTAGATGATTGCCACTGTTGAAGTGACACCTCGATATCATGTGCAAAAATGGGATAAAGGGTTTATGGATGGATGGATAGAATCACACTGTTCTAATGACATACCTTGGTGACAACAAAACAAATGCATTTCAGCACAGGGAGGTGGGCCAACCACTGTGGCTTGGCCTGCCAGCCCTCCACTGACTGCTGCACCAGTGCACAGCACCTCATATGTATAAACTGGTATACTACTTCCACAGCCCCTGCCCTACCTGGCCCATCCACATTAGGTCATTGCCCCAGCGGGTGTTGCATTGGTACCCACCAGGAGTAGTGATGGAGGTGGTGAATATGCCATTCTCCAGGAGCTGCCAGGGATGGTGCATGATCTAACAGAGACTGGCCTTGGTGCCTGCATCAGCTGCTTGGAAAATAGAAAATAGACTCTCACATCAAACAGTCATACAGGGAACTGAGGAAGGAGACAGTGATGGCAGTTATGAGGATGAGGACTAGATTTTAACTGTTCCCCCTCTTGACATGCATGTGCCTCCCATGCCCCCTATTTATTCTCAATCATGGTGACCCCACCTTTATGTGTCCATCACCATCCCTGTGTTGGTCTTGTTTGTCTACACCAGGTTTTGTCCTACCCTACCTACCTGACCCTTCATACTCCTAGGCCCCCTCCATAACATTCCTCTCTTTTTGAAATGCAAAAAAAAAATTGGCTCCTGTCCCACAGACACATTGTCCCATACATAGAGCACCACTTCACATATGTATCTTCTTGACATAATTGATTTGGTCCAATTGGCTATACAACATCATTGTACAACATCATCGTGTTGTTGTCACCCATCTGTGTTGTGGTGACAGTCCAAATTCATCAAATATTCTCTACATGTGCACAGAAGTGGATATATATAGTTTTTTCCCAATTCCCTCCTGCAAATTCCTGTATTGCTTTCCCTTTGTTCTTCCCGTTGCTTGACTCCCCCATTTCACCACTTTCTTATCAATCCCAATTTCACACATTTAATTTGGTCAAAAAATAGAATCACACATAACACACATGGTTAGAAATAGTCTATAAATATGTCTTCACTTTTTGTGCTCTGCATTTGCATGGAGTTTGACATCGTGCACCAATGCCGAGTTGCAGTGAATGGCTGTTCATGTCCTATGGCAAATCCTGGTGAGTTTTTGCCATCAGCTGCACTAGTCTGGTTATGTCTGAGCAAAGGTGCTTAAGCATGCTGCACTAAAGGAATACAAAAGTAAAGCAGAGTACAGCCAGCACTTCTCTGAAACATTTAGTATGATAGTTCTGTACCTGCTAGATATAACAACATGCAACTTCCTATGTGGATTGCTAACATAAACCACTTGGCTAACATTTTTTTTTGTTTGCCCATAGCAGCATCAAGGGGTCAATTTCAGATGCATCTCACATAATTTCTTAGTTTGATGGTATATGTCTATGATATGTTTGATCACCCACTTCTTAACATTTGCCACAGTTATGAGTTCTCATGGAGATGTATTGGATTCTGGCAGAAATATATACATATATATATATATGCTATTAAGAACTATGACATATTTATCCAACTTTGTTCTGCTTGTCCTGTCCTTCTTTACCCCTAAGGCAGTCACTTCGTGTTGCAGAGCATGGTGCTTAATAATAGGAACAGACCAAAAACATATTCATGAATGTAACATAACACAAAACATTGTCATGTTTATGCCCATCTCTCCTTGCAGCATCATGTTTTCTGCATATTGACACGTCTCTGGTGAGGGACATGTCTCTCAACTGTCCAGATTTTCACAGAATGTCCAGATTTCTGCTTCATATTTTTGGTCCTTTTCTCATAAAATGTGTGGGGTTTTTTTTCAAATCATTGGAATGGTCTAACGATTAAAGTCACTTGTAAGCACATACATTTGAGTTACAGACTTCATATCCTTCAGGAAATGCAAATTGTGTTATTTTATCAACATGCTAAGTTTATAAGAGCAATATTTAAAATATGTCCTTATTTTTTGGCCTTTGAAACCCTATTATGTTACACTTTGTCCAGATTTCTTGCACTAAGAGGTTGAGAGGTATGGTGATGGTGATGGATAATACAAATGTGTCACCTTGATTCAATAAGAGATTAGTGGTCCTGTAGTGTGCAAGGTTTCAAAATCTGCTGTAGGATTCCCTTTGAGTCATATTCATGTGATGATGGATGAAATATTCATCTAATATGATGTGAAAACTGCCCCTACTGTGAAGAATCATACACCATACACTTTTCAGGATATTCAGCCCTACACAAATAGTTAGCATATCTGCTGACTCATACTATTCATTTCAAAAGGCATACCACCATTTGTAATTTGTAACAAGCTGTACACACAACTAACTTGTGATTTCAAGTGAGGCCTGCAAAACAGCTACTAGTGCTAGTTGCTGATGTTTATTGAGGTAGGCATTACTGATACAACTTGGGGAAGACACATACTATACCTTAGTGTACTCAGTGATAGTCACATTTGCACTCCTGCCACATTTACTTAGGTACTGACATACTGACATAACTTGCAAAAAACAAGAATCATCTGGATTTCAACCCTTGCTAACCTGTGCTCTGACCAGGAGCTCACTGTACCGTACCATGGAGATAATTAGGCAGAAGGTAATTTTTCCACTATCAGTACTGTCCAGAGTCCTGATGGTTGTGCATCACCACTGAGATTGTTTGTGTTTTCTTTAACTAGAGAACCACATTTGCTCAGTGCTTAGTGTTGTGCAAACTGGGAAGGCCAAGCCAGCAGTTATTTATGTAACAAAACTTTGGCCCCAACATTTCAAATATAGTATGATGTGCATGTTATAAGTCTGCCATCAGTTTTTTCCCATAGCATATCCTGCAAGCCTGACACATGAAACATTCATAACAAACAGATGTATTTTGCATTTAACCCCAATCAGGTCAGTTACTGTATGTCCCTATTTGCACACAGTTTGTCAAAGAGCACCAGTGAACACTGCTACTTCACAAGTCTAAGCTGAATTCCTGAAATTCGAATCACAGATGCACTGATACTTTGCCATCATTCAGGCAAATCAGTTTATTGATGATGTGCTATGTGAAGAGATGTTAAGCACATCTAACTCTGGTTACTAAGCTATAATCCTCTACTACATGGAAATGCACTCCTAAACACAAGAGAAGGCAGGGACATGTATGGCTGACTGAGCAAACACTTTCTGATATTAATGTGTGCACTGCAGCAATGCACTTGCAAATGATACATCAGGACTTGGGCCATTGTCAGACTCCAGAATTACAGAGCATAACTGCATTGTTATATTTGTTATGGGTTTATAGTGACAATGTACATTGGTCATCCATGATCATATCCCTCTGATATTGTCAGTAACTTGTATTAATGTAGACATACCTTCATCTGAATATGAGGACATATGACTCCATCATTGCAAAAAGGTTGTCTCCAAAGTTTGTGTTTGTGTGTATGCCATCTACACAATATCCTACGAAACGTGTACATGTCTTTCTCACTTCTGCAATATGCATTCATGACAGCTTCTTTCACCTAGGTTGCCAGGATGCATTTTATTCCCTTTTTCAACTTATGCTCACACAATCATAACACAAGTCCCAGCTTAGCACACAAGTCTCATAACATATATGTTACTGAGATAGTATGATGATGTTATCCTTTATATAAATCCTCTATAAAGTATACTGTGACAGGGGTAACCTTAGACTTCTTATGTGGTGTGAGCATTAAGTACTGTGTTCTTTAGCTTGTGTAGTTCAATAGGGAGGGGTTCTAATCTCACAGGTGTAGGTGTGTGTGTGTGTGTGTGTGTGTGTGTGTGTGTGTGTGTGTGTGTGTGTGTGTGTGTGTGTGTGTGTGTGTGTGTGTGGTCCAGGTCCTGCCACTCTCACTCAAGTAGCTTTCAGGAAATACTTTTTCACTGCTACATGATTGCACAGCAATTCCATACAGTCCTACCACCATCCTGTTTTCAACATACACTGATGATATCATCCCCTATAAAGTGCACTCCGGCAGTGTTAAACTCATACTTGTGTAGTGGTGTGAGCATTAAGTATTGTGTTCTCCAGCTTATGCAATTAGATAGGGGTTCTAATCTCACAGCAGTCAACTTGAGTGTGCAGGTGTATATCTTCCTTCAACTATCAGTCTGGAAAAAAATTTGCACCAGGATGTGAGTCCACAGCCATGTCAGACACTTCTATCAACATATTCTTTTGTGCATACACTGATGATATCATCCTCTATAAAGTGCACTCTGACAGTGTTAAAGAAAAACTGTTCCAGTGGTGTTAGTGTTTCGTGCTGTGTTATGTAGCTTGTGAAACTAGATATGTAGGGGTTCTAATCTCACAGCTGTCAACTTGAGTGTGTGTGTGTGTGTTGTGTGTGTGTGTGTGTGTGTGTGTGTGTGTGTGTGTGTGTGTGTGTGTGTGTGTGTGTGGGTTCATTCAACTGTCAGTCTGTAGATAATTTTACACCATGATGTGAGTCCACAGCTATGTCAGACACTCTCCCAACATGTTCTTCTCTGCATATACTGATGATGCTGTCCACCATAAAGTGCACTCTGACACTGTTACAGTCAGAAGTCTGTGATGGTGATAGTTTTATGTTGTATGGAATACAGCTTCTATACCAGCACAAACATGGTATTTGAATCTGACCTCAATCAAGTGGAGTATGTGTGTGTGTGTGTGTGTGTGTGTGTGTGTGTGTGTGTGTGGTTGATTATACATTATGGTCATTGTATGATGTTTTGAATCTTCTCTTTTTATTTGACTCCTACTCAGTAGAACTTTTTACATAGACCTCTGAATGCAGCATCCTCTTTTCCCTCTGTCAGAATAACATCCTTGCTGTGGAACACTGAGGATGTCATAATCTCAAAGATACATCCACACATTGTGAACCAGAATCCCTCCATTACCCTTTACAAGCCATCGCCTAACCATGGGATGTGTGATTGCTAATTCTGTCATGGGACCTTGCACATGTCTCATATGGTCAGAGGCAGCCTGTATTAAATCAAACACATGCATACATACCCATATTATCTTCCATCACATAGAAAGTGATTTGAGTTTCAATGGGATAATAATGGCTAGGATTTTATATGTTCTTGGCTGTTAGCCTAGTAATGTTCGACAGTCTTCTGAACATTGCACATGTCGATGCTGTTGTTATCCAGATGTGCTATGTTCAGATGTGGCTGTACTGTAGCCCTGGAAAAGTGTATTACAGTCTGTGATTTGAGATACTATATTGATGTCCACTGCTGCCACCTGTCTACATGTTCCTTCCATAACAGCTGTAGTAATATGCCTCCTGAGGACTGCTGACATGGGATGATGCAATGTATATTGTTGCCTTAATAAGGCTGTGTTCTTGTGGTGGAGTCTATCAACATTCTACACAGTTCTCATTTAACTGTCACAGTGATAGCTACAGTATGGCGCATGTGTGCATATGTATACCTAACATCTGGAAATGTCATCTGACATACAGCATACTGATTACATGGGCACATTCACTTGGGTTCATTCACATGTTGTAATGTAGTTATATACACAAACATGGCATGTGGGATTCACTTGCAGCCTTGGCAAATGCATTGTGTGCGCTATTGTACTGATACTCACAAGGATTATACAGGTGTCCCCCAGCAGCACTGTGTGACTCTCAGCATTTATGTCATTAACTGCTCTGCATGAACTGCATCCACCTCATTTATAATGTCTCCAGAGGTTTACTATCATAATGTGGAAATCACTTTGTCTGTTTAAGTTTACATCGAATGTATGGTTTCAAAGTGTAGGAAAAGTGAAAGTAAACTTACCGAATCTGGACTTCGAATATTCGAATGGCAAATGCAGTTCAATGGTCACATATTTAAAACAGCGAATCTGAAACTCCATGTAATTAACATGGTTCAAAATCGGGATGTAAAATTGTTTTGAAATTTGACATTGTATTTCAACAATAAGCTTAAGCAGACGAAGTGATTTCAACATTGCGATAGTAAACTGTCTCCATATATGGTGTCAGGGCCCTCACCCACACATTTCCACTGATAAACATACAAGTATATGATGTACAACTGAGGTAATAATGTGAAACAGGTAGACTTGTACAACTGTTTTAACAGTTCCACTGTGCCTCATGTAAGTCAGACCCAGTGCTTTATTTAGAGTTGAAGTACAGCCTGAAATCCAGTTGTAGCATAAGTACAGCTATAGTGTGACTGTAATGCATATCATACATAACACAACATCACATCGGTATCACCACTTGATAGTTTGCATGACACATATAGATGTATCTTAGGATCGCATGGCTGTACAACATTTTCACTGACAATGTCAGGAGGATAGTGATCATGTGGCACGTGTTGAGGCTTGACATGTACTTAGAGTCTACTCCATGTAATTTTTGGTATGTGTACAATATCACAGTGACAGCTTCCTCGATCATTGACATTTGACTTTGCACTGCTGTACTTTCTATAAATATGGTACAGCACTATTTAAACCTAAAAATAGCAGCAGACTTTCTTAAAGTATGTCTATACAAAGTGCTAGAAGAACAATGATTTTTAATATCACTCAAATGTTCATAAATATGAGTCTTAAATTGTCGGGAAATCTTTCCCACATAAAAGGCCAAACAACTACAGATGACCAAATAAATTAGCCATTCAGAACCACAGGTGTTGAAATACCTAATATCAAAAACTTGAGCAATATTACAAGATGAAAACTAGTTTATAGCCATAGATAGAATATGTTATTGTAACTTTAACAAATTGGGTTGGCATGATATTTTGAATAATAAGGAACACAGTTGGTTTATCCGATTGGCTGCATTATTTTCTCCTGGACTAAATGATTTTTTTCTGTTTGGTCTTTTAAGAAATTGGGGAGGGTTTTGTCAATTATTTATTTACTTATTTCTTTTTTCCTCTGTGATATATGTATGTATATGCATTGATGCAGCACTGCAGAAAGCATTTGTGCTTTAATTGGTTTGTTATATAACAAATGTAATTAAATTATTCTGGTTCACTGACTTCAGAGTGCTGGATGTTTTGCTTTTTGCCTTGGTTATTATTTTGCCCTTGCGCCTTGCTCTACTTGCATGGAATTTGCTTTTGAGACCTTGCTGTATTTATCATGCCCTTCTACTCTTTATGCATTTCTTTCATGTATGTGCCCATTTTCATAACCACACATTCCCTGCTCAGTGCACTTTTCCGTGCATTTCCCCTTGCCATTTAGATCCCCTCCATTATTTCATTCTGCAGATAATTGTTGTGTACTCTGCACTCACTACACTTCAGTTATTGTGGCTGTCCACAACCATCTTGTCAAGCTGGTTTGCTGGTAGGCCATCTTGAATGTTTTTGTGGTCGTGCTGGTCTGCATGGTTTTGTAGCACTAGAACTGCTGCTAGCCATGAAACCTTGCTTGTGTTTGTGTAAGTGCAATGAGTAGCATTAATAATTAGTGCTGCTGCTCATCGAGCCAGTATACAAACTCGAAGCCCACATGAAGTTTATTGAATTCCCAGGATTGTGTTCAGACCAAATGCAATTGTCCCAATGTATTCTGTGCTCATTAGTCCAGCTGTTGAGTATAATGCCCCTTTTGGTAATTGTCCAAACAACTGAAATGACCACAATACTTTCTCACTAAAAAAATCAAGAGACTAAAGCAAAATAACTAGGCAGACTGAATGAAAACTTTGTGTCTCTCTCTCTCTCTCTCTCTCTCTCTTTTTTCTGTATCATATAGGCTATTGAGAGATCACTTCTGCCTTGCATATAGAATCTCAACAGACTCTTCTCTATTAAACCTATCACACATTTACAAGTCCAACAGCATCATTACTCTTCTGTATTAAGCCTATTACACATTTACAAGTCCAACAATATCATAAACACCGACTCAAGAGAGCTCAATGTCTTTTGCAAAATTAATAGAACATGCTGGAGTGATAGATATGTATCACAAAGGATACCTCTTCTATCAAACTGTCTTCCATAAAGCAGAGCAATTCTCTTACTCTGTTTACATGTAATTTGGATGTGTGAATAGGTAATCACAAATTCACTCCCAGTTTAGAACCACTGGCTCTCATGGATAGGAAAATATAATTACACCAGCATATACTTGTTTGGCCTGTCTTTGGATAATTGTATTGAAAATATAAGAGCTAATAATTATTATGAAAATGATCTTTTAAGATCCTCACATATCAGTAGCATGTGCCTATGAACTTATGAACCTCTGTATGAGTTCAAAGATCCCGATACTGTAATTAATAACTCATTCTCATTTTAGTTTCAGATTACAGGCTTTTTTATGAAAGAAATGTGACATAACATACAGTTTTTATTTCATAACACCATGATACAAAGAATTTTTTTTTCATTACTTATAGTTTTGGCAGACTATGAACAACATTCAGAGACAGCAGATACCAACGTTCAAAATACTCTGGGCAGTGGAAGCAATCAGGGAGGAGGAGATTCAAAGACACAAGTAGTACAAGCTGAGCTGGGGTGAAAAGTAGTGAAGTGTCAGATGTAAATACATTCAGAATGGTATTGAAATGAGGTTCCCAATAGAAATGAGGCATAATGATTATGCAAAGTATGACAACTGAGAATACATGGAGTAGCAGCAGCAATATCTTAACAGCAAGTGTCTGTGCCCTCTGTTAGAACCACTAACAGTGATGTAACAGTGATGTTGTGTGCTGTGCCATCATACTAAATGTTACTGGCAACCCCTTATCGACCAGCACCTGGTAGATCAACAGATCATGGACCACCTCTGTGTAGACAGGGAAACCAAACAAGAGCTTTTCAAATTTTGCCACACACAAGTGGAATCAAAGGGGTATGAGGACTGAGCATCCCATCGGACAATAAGATATGTATAGCATCAAACATCAAAGGTACAGGGACATTTTAGTGACCTATAAGGATCAGACTGGGAATATTGCATTACATGACCTACACCAATTCCTCAACATTATGCTATGGTACGTGGAGGAGAATATATAGGTTACCAAAGACTGCAGAAGAGAGAGTCATCATTATGTGGGTGCTTTGCATTATAGTCCACCTTTTCTGAGGTTCTGTGAGCCATTAATTGCCCACACATTGACATTGTGTCCTGCACTTAGTCCTCATGGTTTGAAATGCATCAAATAGAATGCAACTTCCTCCATTTCCAAAGGTGTGCAATGTCCAGGGCATCACAGATAATGTTTCCATGTGCCAGCCCTGGTAGATTCACTTGTGCCATGATTCTTAAATATGGCATAAGTCTAATCTATACTAATAATTCATGGGGGACTTCTTTGAGGGTCATGTAGTTGGCAAGTACAGATGTAGGTGAGTATAGAGGTCAGTATGTGTATTTTTTGCAAGCAAGAAGCAGACCACATTTAATTGTATCACCATTGTGCATTACAGTTAATGAAAGATTTTCTCAGAAGAAGTGAGTGATGACCCCCATCTGCAACCCTCAGATCACAAAGAGATTATTACAGTATTGCTCATTCAGAAGCTCAAAATATCGTGGAACTCATTTTTGACCAACTGAAGGGATAATTCTGCTGCCTTGATGTGTCTAGTGGGCACTGAAGTGTGAATACAGAGACTTGAAGCTGTACATGCCCTGTGAAAACAACTATTACTGCAAGGAAACATCCCAGTATACCTGTCTGAGCAGCACGTAAGGGGCACACCAGATAGTAGAGGGATAAACAGGCAGCTTATTTTACCGCATGTGAGGTAAAGATGTTTACAATGCATTGTCACACTGGCAAAACAGAATAAAATGATGCACACATTATAACAACAAGGTTATGCAAGGCAGTGCATATACTAGCCATGTTGTACATCAGACATTACTGTACCCATGCAGGTTCGAGTGATGGCAGAGAACAGTCATCGTCACTTGCACAGATGCAGGGTACACACTGACAGGTGGCAGCAAATTGCATATGGAACAAGGTCATGGGAGAAGAAAATGGTAGCCAAGCACACTGTTAGCAGGTTGTGTGGAGCTAGAGATCACATAATCCTATGACGGTATACAGTTGCCATGACACAAATTTTGGCAAAGCACACTGTGGTGGTCTGCAGTCTTAAGGCTCATTGTGGTTTATGGCAGGAATGGTGCAGAATTATGGGAACATTTGTGTCCTTTCTGTCAGAATCCAACAGATGTATTTTGTCCATAACCTTGGTTCTGCTCAAAGGGTATGTCAAATGTGTAGAATTATGAGACCAAAAGTGTGCAGCATGGTGAGGAGTCCCAGTTCTACAGCCTGAGAAGCACTGGCAGCCAAGAATGTGAAAGTGGCCATGCCCAGGAGTGGTGTGCTCTGAGTCAGCAGTGATGCTATCTTAAGGACAGTTTGTGTCATATTGGTATGCCCTTTGACTGGCTCTCATAGGTTCACGCGTTTATAGGAACTTACCAGGCTGTTGACCTATGTGAATCTTCAGAACCCTTTCCATGCATTCCCATGAAGTTTTTAGCCCTTATATTTTAAGAATGAATAACTCAGAGATGAGTAAAAAATTAACTGGACCCACCAACAGCATGATCCAAAGTAGAGTACCAGAATGCAGTTACCATGTGCCTCATAGAAGCACTGATGGAGGCAACATTAGCTGTCAGTGACCTACACTTGATGTCACTATGCAGGAGCTGCACAGCATCCCACTATGCAGATGTTGCACATCATCAGACAAAGTATATTCACCATCTCCACCTTGCTGTGAACAGCAGTTATGTCTACATGGATTACTGACCTGCACACCTGTTTATTTATACAAGTGTTATATGCAGGTCAGGAACAGACTTAAAGTCATGGGGCAGTGCTGTAGATCAAATTACAAAAATCAGACCAGCAGACTGTGGCCAGCAAACAAAATTGAATGTAGTGCTGATAAGCACATACAAAAGAGAACAATAAACTGACCAGTTTCGGCTTAAATAAAAACAGCTTTCTTCACTACATACAATTAGCAAATTAAACATCCCCATCCTTTTATATAGTCAGCAATTGAGGCTTAATTAATGCAATTATTACTTAAAGGTGCTCATTAAATCCAGGGGAAAATAAACCCCCCAACTTATTAATCCATTTTCTCTCCATAATATTAAGAATATGGTGCCAACCAGTCTTATTGGATCTGTCACCCCTAATACGATCAGTAATATTGAAACAAAAAAGACGCATTTGTATGTGAAACAGTGTGTTTATAAAGGGCATTGGTAATTCTCTGATGTCTAATATCATTAAAATGCTCTGTAATCCTAAATTTGATTGGACGTGATGGCTGGCCTGCATAAAACGCAGAGCAACTACAAGTTACCAGATAAATAACCCAATCAGTTTGACAATTAGCAAAAAAGGAATGCTGTAGACTTGACTGGTATTATTACTACTAAAGTCTTTGGTCTTAGAAATTCTGGAACAATGTACACAATGGCCTCAGGGAAAATGACCAGCTAAATGGTCCCCAAATAGAGTAGATTGAACCTGTGGAACCTACTGGCTACGTCCATGTTTATAATGACTCAAGATCGAACCAAGATTTTTACTCTTTCTATAAAATAAGTTACATCTGTTATTCAGAATTTCAACAAGTTTATTGTCTGCCAATTGAATATTCCAGTGACGATTGACACTATTAGTTAAAACAGCAGTGTTCCTACCATAAGTAGTCACAAAACGAATAGCTGACTCTTGCTCCTGGGGCTTATCCTTATATTTGAGAAGAGAATCCCTATTGATGGAATCCACAATACTCTTAGCATGCATTACATGTCCGAACTTATAACCCCTATTCAGAAACCAGGAGTAAAATCATCCCTGAACATATCATACTAAGCATCCTCTGAAAAAATATGTTTCATTCTCATATATTGAGACTTTGGAATATTCTTACATATGTGAAAAGGATGATAGCTGGTGGCATGGAGAAAGGAATTGTACTGTACAATATGTGTTGAGCATTAGGGCATATATATGGTTTGCTGTGCAGAGTACAGGAGTTGCAGACCAGAGGACAGATATGTTTAAGCCTTTTGGTTAATAAGTCTTATGACACAATCAGTGCACTGTATAATACATACATTTTATTGTCAATAAGATGTATTCCACACGGACACTCAGTTGATCATCATTAGCCTAGCTGCTACATTCAAGCCATCACCAGGTATAAGAGGATCCACTCCCTCTCCCCAGAGACACAAAGAATCTCCTCCATGTACGCTGATTCTGTGTTGGTGGTCCATCTCCTGAGATATACATGCCTTTGGCAGTGTCCTGTGTCTTGTTCTTGGCATGCAATATCAAACTGGTTACCCTTCACCAAACCTGATGCAGATACTTATTGTAGAAACCAACAGCATAAATGTCCTGCTTCACTCCCTGATACACTTGTCCTTGACAAAACTTGCCTGTGTTACTTTTATCCAGGATGCAAATGCAATGGATGCAGAGGTCCTGTGATAAAACCTCATTCTATTGAATGGTGAACTTTCCAGAGGTTGCCTCTGTCAAGGGGCCAGAAGCAGGAACTGTGCAACTGTAAGCTACACATGTCAGTCAGTGTGTGTGTAAGTGTGTGTGTGTGTGTGTGTGTGTGTGTGTGTGTGTGTGTGTGTGTGTATATATATATATATATATATATATATATATATATATATATATATATATATATACGTACATGGCCTTCTTTGGATGTCCTATATGTATGAGCACCTCCCCTCTCTCTATTTGACAATTAGCAGTCCCTGTTGTATAGTGGCAATCTGTCTCCCTTCCTTGTATACATTGCAAGAAAGAGCACCTTATCATAATGATTTGTGTTGCCTTTTACATCCTGTATACCCCAATAAAATGCATTACTATGCCTCACCCTTTGTACCAAGACCACTGTGTCCTGGGTGGCATTTCCTTCCCTACATGTGCATTGCTCAAAGTGCACCCCCTCACATTTGGACATGACAGTGTTATGCCTTTCACCTGTGTTGCAACACACCATACCACTTCCTCTATATCACTGCTGCTGCCATCTGCAATGGGTGGCGAGTACAGTGCAGGGGTAGCATTTTGGGGTGTCTTGTTTTCTCCTATATTAATGTCTAAAGTGGTGTTTTGTAAAGTTCTGATTTCACTGTTGGTTGTCTTAAGGAGTTCTCACACAAAGAAACACTGATGCATTATATAGTACGAATAAGGCCCTCATAGTATGGCAGATTTATTAATGAGTCTGTTTCTGAGATGCTGACTTGATCCAATGAGATATTCACACTGACCAATGCAACCATGTTCATCCTAGGGCTATGGATACATGTACAAACTATGACTATGAACTAAACATGTGCAGCTTTAAGTGACATGGGTGTATATGATGGACATAATACTACCTCTTTGCAGACTAGAGATGCACAGCAAATCACACTGAACTTGAATCTATGCTAAAAGAGCTAGCATTTTGCTCCTTGAGTAAACCTGTGTTTCTAAGTGGCCATGATTTCCTTAGCTGCTGGGAACAGCAATGCTCCTGCCTGTTGACTGAGGTGGAGTAAGACTTTCTTGTCTAGCCATCACAAGGACTTTGAGGAGTATCTACAAAGCCATTCTGATTGCCCATTGAAAGGGTGAATGCCAGGCATAAGCTTTAAAGGATGTGTATGATGTCACAGGTTTCACCCACCACTCTGTTAAGTAAAGTAGACATCATTACAGTGATCTGCAGTGTCACTCTGGCCTATTTAATAGTTTGAGGCAAAGGACAGGAACAGACAAGCAGGGTTTTATTGTAAGACTTAGTTTCCCCCCCCGATTCTGTTTACAAGTCCACCTTTGTATTGAGTACATCCTATGTTGTTTTACAGTGACCAAGGAACATTGAGCCAACATGGAGAGATGACAAAAAAGGTGAGTGCCTCTTTTGTCGGAATAGTGTATATACCATGTGCACTACTGTACTATGCAGCTGCAAGATTATGTATAAAATAAATATGTGTGTGCTAAAATTTTCTTTTGTTTTTCCCTTCTTCCTACAAATCCCATTGTGGAGAGTAGTGATGGTCACCTCTGCCTCTGCCAACCAATGTCTCTAGTGCTTTGGTGTCCAAGATCACCAGGTTCACATCTCAACAGGGTAAAATAGGTCATCCTGCTGAAGGTGACCTGGAGAACTCACTTCTCATGACAGAGGGGGAGTGACAGCTGCTCTTTTACTAGTGGCCCGGAAGGGGTCCAAGTGGACTCATTAGAGCAGTTAAAGAGGCTGTTGTTGTTCTCAGGTGTGGTGACAGCTGCATGTGTGATTACTAGTCATGGAGCTTCTCATGGCACAGCTAGTTAGGGCTTACAGATGACATGCCTTCAACTTTTGGCAAGTAGAGTTGGAATTTTCCAGTGATTTATGACAAAGATTATGCAACAAAGGGGTAATTGTTTTTGAAAAACAAACTTGCTAATAAAACAGCCCAACCAGCATGCCCATTGCAAATCTAACATATACCAAAAGAAAAAGTCTAGTCGGTGAAGTACCATGAAGCAGACAGACTTTTCTACTGGCATATGCTTACAGTATGGCAAAATATGAGAAAAAACATGTACATTCTGAAAAACTAAATAATTTGAAACATACCCAAGTTTCTTTGTATATAGGTGCTGTTCCTCATAAAATCTTGAAAAAAAAACAAATAAAACAAAACAAACAAAAAAAAAATAGCAACAGAGATTCTGACTTATCCTTTGCTTCTCCTGCACTGCACTGATGTACTGTGCAAACATGGGAATGCAAATCCCATTGCCACTGAAATACATATGCAAACAAGAAAGAATGTAGAGGAACACTGTAGCTCTCTTATACCAACACATTATTTAAGAAAGGAAGGCAATTTCTTAGTAATAAACCCACAGCTGACTTTGCTTGATCACAAGGGAGAATACCGACCGTGGGTAAATCCTAATATATCCATACCCAGTCTTGGATTATTTCTTAATAGTAGCATACTACAGTTTTGTGATACTGCAGAATCTATGCTGATAAGGCAGATAATATTTTCACAATATTTTAAACCATTATTATTAGTTTATAAAATCATGTGTGTTAGATGGCAAGTATCAGTGTAAGCACTGGATGTCTTAAAGATTTGTACAAAATTGCACCACTTGTTCATCTGTAGCTCACACAGCTAGGAAAATATACCCAATAGTCTTAACTGCTTTACAAAACTGCCTCAGACTGTCTTCAAATTATCCACTATGTTTTACTAACACACATTACTTGCATACAACACCCCGACATGACAATATCACATTCCATTTCTGTATTATTAATGTAAACATGAAAGATATGTCGCATTTTTCATAATATTTTGCAAACACTCTTAAAATCCAACTGTGTTCATACCATGCAGACGATTTCAATATGCACAACTTCTCGGCAATCATATCAGCTTCCAGATGTCACCTTGCTGCCATCGTTTTATGCATGCATCTGTACCAGAATATATGTATGTATGTATGTATGTATGCATGTATGTATGTATGTACATACGTCTTTGTACACACATATACTTGTTAGTATAGCAAGACGAGATATTTACATCTAAACTTTAGGACATTTAGTCTTAGTTATTTATACTGTGTGAAATCCAGTGTTCAAAGGAAACAAACAGACAAAGGCATTCATATAGAAAAAGTAATCATCCAAGCCATATAATATAGTCCTGTCCTAAATAGCCTCATCTTTAGCCAGCCTACTAGAACTCAGTTTTCTGTAACAGTGTAGAACTGCCTCATGTTTACAGACAATCCATTTCATCCAACAAATACTGGTTCTACCTGCTATAGATAGCTGGAAGCTAATCTCTCCAACCCAGCCACTGCATCTAAACAGCCAACAAGAAAACTGCATTACCACATCACCAAAACATTACTTCTATATATGCCGAGGTAGTAAAAAAATGTTGCCCAAGTCTTCAAGCCATTCTAGACACCATAGACTAGCTTACCTCAGCTAATTCTCCAATCTCAGCCACCTCAGCACAAATATTGCCACCATACCCACATCTCCACCCACATGCACTACTACTAAGAGTCACTTTAAATATTGTAACAAGTAAACATTTTTCAGGATTATACGAAAGTCTCCTATATACAAAGATGAGCATACTCTTACTGGAAACATGGCAGCTCTGCTTTCCTGATTAATATGCTCTTGCAAAAAGCAAAGATATTTTTTTACAAAGAGAGCTAAAAGTATATATATATATATATATATATATATATATATATACATACAAATATAATTATTATTTTTTTTTTTGCAAAAATATGGGGAGGGAAATAAACAAAAAGAACAGCCATTAATCATTTCAATTCAGTCTTTTCATAGCTCTCTCTGACTATAAGGTGTTACACCCCACTGGGGCCAACAACAAAACAATACTTAAAGAAGTTTAGTCTCTTTGTCTTGTAATCCAAGAAAGCAGGTATATCAAGCTACTCCACAGGACCTTCTACAGTATGCAGGATGAGAGTCTTTGTCACTTCTTGACTTCAGGGATACTCTACAAACTTTTCCATTCATGGGCTCTTTTGGACTATACCCATTGCTTGCTTCTCTTTCAACTCAGGAAAACAGAAATCTAAGACTTAGCAGGTCAATGGGCCTGAAATAGCTCTGTCTCCAGCTTATTCCCATTAACTTCTTGACTTACTCCTAATTGTTTGCCTGCCTCACAACTAACAGAATTAAAGGAACGGTGTTCCCTAGGTACAGCAACCATTAATATGTCAACATGTGCAGCTAATGCATACTAAAACTGATAGCACAGAGGAGTCAAGGAATGATATTAGTAAAAGACATAGTGCTAAAACTGGATGTTGAAAGTATAGTCTTACATTTGTTGTAAGTCTATTAAAGTAAGAACCAGTGT
Organism: Protopterus annectens; assembly: GCF_019279795.1. Lineage (NCBI taxonomy): Eukaryota > Metazoa > Chordata > Ceratodontiformes > Protopteridae > Protopterus > Protopterus annectens. The sequence continues at coordinate 494,081,715 of NC_056751.1, forward strand.
TTCAAAATAAATATTAATATATGTGTATGTGTGTGTGTGTGTGTGTGTATGTGTGTGTGTGTGTATATATATATATATATATATATATATATATATATATATATATATATATATATATATATACATATAGGTGGGGCTTCAGCATTTGAATGAACATATAAATATTAGATGTGCTTTAAAATGGAACCAATAATTATTATATTTTCTGTAGTTCTGTTTTCCTTTTACTTATTCATGAACATCTGTACATTTATTGAATATTCATGTCTTACTGTACTATAGAATTTACATATTTCTGTATGCTTGGCTTTCTATTGGTCTTGGAATTTTGATGTCATCATCTTATTACAGTTGATGCTCATTTATTAACACATTATTTGTATTTTTAAACATTCTGAAGAAGTCCAGTATATTAAACATGGATGAAAGCGCTAATTATTGGCTCTCTAACTTTTATTTGAATTTTTATTTTTATTTTATTTGTTTTCTTGTAGTTATTACATTGACGTTTTATTATATATAATCTAGTTCTTCAATTTTTAACTGAGATTTTGGCATATATATATATATATATATATATATATATATATATATATATATATATATATATAAAATCTATATCTCTCTCTATATATGTATACCTGTATATCTATATATATCTACATGTCTGTGTATGTGTGTGTGTGTTAAATATTGTAAAATATGGCATTGCATTTGTATTCAAGAAGAAAATAGCAAATGTGTTATCAAAATATAATGCAGTCAGTGATCATGTAATCTCAATGCATCTTCGTGGAAAACCTTTCAACACAATTATCCTTATATATGTGTCAACATCTGATGCTGAGGAAGAAGATCTTGATCAGTTCTATTAAAAAATTCAAGCAGAAATTGATTGTATTTGTAAACAGGATATGTTGGTAGTTATGGGTGAGTGGAATTTGAAAGTTGGAAGTAGAAATGATTCCCCAGTGGTTGGAAAGTATGGTTTTTAATTAGAAATGATGCCGGACAATGTTTCATCAATTTCTGTAAAACCAACAGCCTGTTCATCTCAAACATCATTTTCCACTAGCACAGATGAAGATTATACACTTTGACTTCTCCCAATGGACTGCAGAGAAATCAAATAGACTATATGTGTGGCAATCAACATTAAAAAAATGCAATAATGTCAGCTAAAACTAATCCTGAAGCCGACTGTGGCACAGACCGCCATCTTTTTATGTGTAAAGTCAAAGTCAAGCTGAGAAGGCACCGTCTTGCTTGTGTTCCAAGGTATGATGTTTCTGACATCCCATTTTAATTCAAAGATTACTTCGACCATCGCATCATTATCTTGAACAGGGAAAGCCTGGGGAAAAAGTCATAATTGGAATTGTGGGAAAACATGAAGAAAATCTTACTTTTCTTTAAGACCAGTAGTGAGACAAAACAAACAAAAATGGATGTTTAATGCAACAATAGAGGTTACTTTGAAATGTAGAGAGGTCAAAGTAAAAGGAAAAAAGCAACCTGTTAGGGAGGTCAACCACTCTTTTCAATGAGATGAAATGCGGTATAAAGAAAAATATTACCATGACACAAGTAAGGAATTGGAAGAGGAAAACATTCAAGAAAAAACTAGATTGTCCTTTCTAAAGTTTCATGAACTCAAGCAAAAATTCCAGCCCAGAATTCTTATGCTGAAAGATGCCCAAGATGCTATGCTGAATGAATTCAAGGAAATCAAATGTAGATGGCAAAATACACTGAGTCCTTATATCAGAAATATCACTTGATTCAATATCACTTCCAGGCTACAACATACCAACAGGAACCAATGGTGATGAAAGAGGCAGTTGAGGCAGCAGGAAAAACTTTTCCAAAAAAGAAAGCCTCCAGTTCTGATAGAAATCTAATAGAAATACTGAAGGTCTCAAATGACGCCATTGATTTGCTGACAACATTGTGCCAACAAATATGGAAGTCACCATCATGGCAAATTGACTATAAAATGTCCATATTTCTCTCAATATGAAAAATTGTAAATATGAAAAAATGTAAAATTGCCCTCATCTCACACACAACCAAACTTTTGTTCAAAATCATACAATGGAGACTGCAACTTTATCTGGAGTGGAAACTCCTGGATGTACAAGCTGGATTCTGAAAAGGAAAAGAAACCTGAAATATCATCACAATTGTAAGATAGAGCCAAGAAAAAGCCAAAGAATATCAGAAGAACATATGCATCTGTTTTACTGATTGCAAAAAGGATTTTGATTATGTAGATCATGAAGCCTTCTGGTCAGCTTTGAAAAAGAAGGCTGTGTCAGAGCACCTAATCAGTCAAATGAGCAATATTTACTGCTATCAAGAATCAACTGAAGAAGGAGAAACAGAATGATTTAAAGTCAACAAAGGTGTACACCAAGGGTACCTCCTTTTCCCTCATCTATTTAATTTGTATGCATAACAAATCATCAGAGAATAGGACTGTATGAAAGAGAGTGTGGAGTAGAAATTAGTGGCAAAATTATCAACATGCTTCATTATGCTGATGACACAACAATCTTGGTGGAGTGTGAAGATGACCTGAGACATTTACTATCAAGCATGAAGTAGCACAGTCTCAAGATGAGCTTGTTCCTCAATATGAAAAAGACAAAGATGCTTACAAATGTCAACACAACCAACATCATTCTTGTTTGAGAAAACATTGAAGTTGCCACTGAATTCAATCTTCTAGGGTTAGTTATTACTATGGAATCAAAAGTGACGTTGATAGTCAATGGTTTCTATGTATTGGTAGAACAACTACGCATAGTTTGGAAAAGGTGTTTAAATGTAGAAGTCTGTCTCTTCACAAGAGGATCAGATTAATTCAAGCCATTTTCTCAACAGCATCATATGGTTGTGAAAGTTGGACAATCAAGAAGAAAGATAGGAAGAAGATCAATACTTTGAATTGTAAAGTTGGGGTTAACTACTATGAATCCCACGGTCTACTCATAGAAGACTCAATCGGTCATTGACAAGAGCCAATCCAAGTTTACTTTGGAAGCTCAAATATCTAGACTTAAGCTATCCTATTTTGGACACGCCATGAGAAGGAAAGTATCACTGGAGAAAGACATTATGATTGCTATGGTAAGTGGCCAGTGTTATATATAAAATGACTCATTGACTAATATGTGACTTTTTGTCAAGGCTATGTCTGACACTATATCTATATATCTATATCTATGTGTGCGTGTGTGTATGTCTTTGTACACATATATACTTGTTAGTATAGTGAAAGGTGATATTTACACCTAAACTTTATGCCATGTATTCACAGTTATTTGAACTGTGTGAATCCCATGCAAACATGAAAAAAACAAAGAAAAGCACCAAAGAAAAAAATTGATCATCCAAGCCATCTAAAGTAGCTCTATCCTAAATAGCCCCATCTTAAGCCAGCCTACTAGAACTCACTTTTTTGTAACACTGTAGAAGTGCCTCAGATTTACAACCCACTTTGTCTAACAAATACTGGTTTCACCTACAAAAGATGCAGCTATTTACCTAAGTTAGAGACTAATCTCTCCTGCCCACCCAGCATAACAAAACAGCCCACAACAACTCTCATTACCATATGTAAGCTGAGATAGTTTAAACATCCTGCCCAAGCCTTCAAGGCATTCTAGACACTATGGACTAGCTTACCTCAGTCAATTCACCCATCTGAGCCACTTCAGCACATATACTAACACAACACCTACATCCCCACCCAAACCTACTGTGAAGGCTGCCAGCCCACCTAGCTAGAATTTTGTAAATAATTCTATGTTATTGTAAATATTAATATGATCCATAGGTTTGCCTACAAATGTAAGTAACCTGTATGTTATGTGTTGAGCTTCATAAATGTAACCACAGTGCACCCTGCTGGAAAAGAGTAGAAATGTATATGGACTATATGCCTGTGCAAATGTATGTTTTCATAGTAGAAGTTGGAACATACAGAGTTAACTTGCAAACTCTGTGAAAATAAGTAAAGAGCTTTACGACTGTATTTATCACAGATAGAAGACAGAATATCTGCAGATAGATTTTCTTTCTATTGTCGTAAGACAGAAATAATTACTAGGTCTAAAATGTGATAGTGTTAATTGTTTTATGACTTCCAGTTTCAGGCAAGGTTCTAAGAGATAAGTGTCAGCTTCTAAGAGTTCAGACATGTTAAATTCTGCTGGTATCTGTTTAGTCTGGGAACTATAGGCAAGTGTCAGATAGTGACATCTAGCTAACCCAGCAATAATGTGTATTATTAATTTAAGAACTATCTCAGAGAGAAAGTCTGGGCATTTTTGTATTTGTCTCTGGATCTGAACACATCCATTGTCAGCACTTTTCATCTGCATTTACTTTGTGCTGTAAGCAAGACTTAGATCATAATATTTCTCTTAGAGATAGATAGGAATATAGTAAGATTAGTCTAGATGTTCCCTGTATTTATGTGAGACTGTCCTGCAATGTTGTTTTAAAATATTTCCTGTGATTCTGATCTCTGTTGTCACTGTATTGAGCTATTGAGTATTGTCTTGTTCTTTTATTTGTTATTCAATATATTTAAACTTTTTATTTGTGTCTGGTTTGTTTATATTATTTGAGATATTTAAGCTCTTAGACTACTTGCATGTGTATTTTGGGATACTGTTTATGCCACTCCTAAATGGCCTTAGTATTCGACACACATACCATTTGGATAATAGTAATATTACACAGTAAGATCAGGCACCCTTTGGTAAGGGCCTTTATAGTAGCTGATAAGTAGTGGCTGGTGGCAGTGATAACTATCTTATAGTCTGGGTAGAAGGAGTCATAGCTTGTAAACCTGTGCCAGCCTTCCCCAGGAGTGTCTGTGTGTTTGTATATAATCAAATCTCAAAGTGTGTGCGTGTGCATGTGTGTGTGTGTGTGTGTGTGTGTGTGTGTCAGCTACTTGGGCAGGGACACAAAGCACTGGTGGGACAGAGAGGGCGCTAGAAGTTTTGGCTTGAACACTCAGATGAGATCATACCCCTATAGCTGTGCCAGTGGGAAGTCTCATTGGGGATCTGGTGAAAGAGGGAAAAAACAGCCCCAGACTGACTGTGATCTATGTGTGCTCTTAAAGGAACTTGTACTTTACTATGTGTGTACTTGTCATCCTCCCAATGTGCATGTCCCTCACTGGTGTTAATGGTGTGGATTGATGCTCCTTGATTACTGGGCCAGTGCAGGTGTGTGACACCTACTATTAATGGGAGTAACTTGTACTACAGTTTTGTATGATTAACATCCCATGAGCCTGCAACACATTCCAGAAGTGTCTTAATTAATGGTGACTGCATTGGAAAACATAACAAGAACAACATTTATCAGGCTGGCAAAGGATATGATGACAGGTAGCTGTCTTTCGGATGGATGGATGGATGGATGGATGGATGGATGGATGGATGGATGGATGGATGGATGGATTAGAGATGCCACTGGTGCACCTATTTCACTGTACAACCCCAGACACAGTTGTAACCTTGTAGTTGCCCATGTGGTAGCGAATGATCTTTGGCATTCCAAGCTGGGGGAGATACATAGAGACATTGCTGAGATCTCTAATCATATCTTCCGAGGACTTGGTATTGAAGAGATTTCTACCATCACCAAGAATGATGCCTAAATTCAACAATAAAAAATTGGCTTCAATAATTTTCTAGTAAGTTTGTGTCATTCTAAGGGATCCAGTGTGTGTGTGTGTGTGTGTGTGTGTGTGTGTGTGTGTGTGTGTGTGTGTGTGTGTGTGTGTGTGTGTGTGTGTGTGTGTGTGTGTGTGTGTGTCTACATGTTATGAAATGCTCAAGGGCAACCTACTTTCCCAGGTATGGCCTGCATCCTTCAGCCCTTGATTTTTGCATACTGGCTAAAATATTTTTTGCCTCCATATTGTCTTTTATAGGCAGAATTTGCCACATGGAACTTTCACTATATCAAACACCAGTCTGGGTAATATCAAGGTAGCAATGCTGAATGCCAAAAGCCTAGACAACAAAATATCTGAACGTAAGGCCTTTTTTGATCTGAAAGATATAAGTATTTAATTACAGAAATCTAGCTCCATTATAGTGACAGCACATCAGGCATGCCAGAGTGCAATGCTTTTTATGCATTTAGATCTGCCAGCAAATATCACTTGTGGGATGAGTTCCTGTATTTTATCAAAACCCCATTGTCAGGGAGGCATGGCCAAGATGGTGAACTGGTAGCAGCACATTCTCTCAGCTGTCTTACCTCACTACTATTTCTGACAGGAATTTTAAGAAATAAGAAACAAATTGAGGATATCTCTACTAGCAACTAACTTCTAATACATTGGAGCATATACAGAGGAATTTTTATTGCTTGACATCAAAAAATTCCTGTCAAATTAAGTACCAGAAATTCAGCATCTTCAGTGCTTCAGAATGGGTCATCTTAAGAATTCACCTCAGGACTCTTCTCTAAAAAAGGATTTACATTCAATTATCTCTAATATTCAGGAACTGTCAATAAAAATCAACAAGATGGACAACAAATTAGACACTGTCAAAGATAAGTGTTCACAACAACTTGAACAACTTCAGGAAATGTTCATACAACAAAAAGGGCAAATATTAGCTATGGAACAATCACCAAATGAGATTGACTCCAGACTTACACAAGATGAACAAACAGAATTTTATATTATAACAAAATATATCTTTATTGGAAAAACTAGATGATATAGAAAATAGAACTAGAAGAAACAACGTGTGGATATATGGTTTACCACTGAAAGCTGAAGGGAACAATATAATTAACTTTCTCACAACCTGGATTCCAGATATACTGAAATTACCTGAAGCACTTTCATATGGCATCAAACATGCTCACAGATCATTAGCAGCCTCAGGAAATACTTCTACATCCAAAAATAAACGGAGATCCATAATTATGAGACTTTTCTCTACACAGGACAAAGTACTTATACTAAGAAATGCCTGGGTAAAATCACCTATTAAATATCATGATGCATTAACCAGATTTGATAATGACAATTAATAAAAACCCTAAAAACGAAACAACTGAAAACTCATTTTCTGTTCCCAGCAAGACTGAGAATTTTCCTTCCAGAGGGAATAAAAATATTTGAAACAGTGGACTTAGCAATAAAATACCTCTCCAACAATAATATTCTAAGAAAAGAAGAGCCAATAGACTGGACAAATAGTGCACCAAAGAGAAATGCAGAAATAAATAACTGTAAAACTGTTGAACAAAAGAAAAAATAAAGGACAAATAAATATGTAAGGTACATATATTTAAAATGCTTAAATGACACTTTAAAAGAAACAAGGAAAACTTTCTGTCATGAATCTCACACAAATAACAGGTACCTTTTGCAGTATTTTTTTCTTATGTGCATCCAAAGCTAACAAAAGTCAAACAAATATATTTTAATCATTAACAGTTATCAAAATATTCTATTCTTAAATAGTTCAGCTTTCTTATAACTATTTAGCTATTAACTCCAATATTTACTTGTTAAATTAATTTAAACAGTAAATGATAGATGCTCTTTAAGTGTGGGCTTTATCTATTACAAATATGATAATTCAGACATTGATCAGCAATAGAAATATATCACTAAATTCTAAATTAATGATTTATTGCTTAGATATGCTGATTGAGAGAGATATGCAGCTTGGGGTTAGTGAAGTATATTAAATACTATTGACTAGAGACATGGAGCAAATGTTTTGTCATGAAGATTGGGGGTTTTATACTGTTGAAAGTAGTCAGAGTTGTCTTTTGGTTACTGTTATACAGATAGTGCTATCTATTAGAGTTGAAATACACCATATTACCATTCACACATACAGCCTGTTCACTCGCAAACATTACTATGTATTTGCATGAGCTTTACCTTAATTTTGAAATCCAGAGTTCATTTTCTTTCTAGCTATGTCCTTGAGATGATAATCCCAGCTCTACACCTGCAGTTGCATAGAATTACATCAAAACTCCTCTGCGAGTGTTTTCTGCTTACATACATAGACTTTTGAATGCTTATAACCACAACGTCAAAGGGTGATGACGTTAAATCAAAATGCACACAGCCCTTTTAATGTGGCAGTATTATTACACAAGTTTATCTACAAAAGAATGTAAAGCAATATATGAACAAGTATTTCAGCCACATAACTATATGTTTGGTACCATCTCTACAGCATATATGTATAACAAATACAATTTTTTTTATAACGTGCCATATATAAACTTTAAATTGATGTTACCACCAAAGAAACCCCTAGCAAACATTTAGATGCGGAATACTAATACATATGCAGGCACATACACGCACACATATATAAACATATAAAATACAATAGAATAGTGAATTTACTACTGCATGTTGCTCAACTAAAAGTAACAATGCCAATATTATAGAATAGCTGAACCTGAAGTGGCGGGCCGATATTTTTGTGATACAAGTCACTGATTAAAAATCATAAACGAGATTCAAATTTCATATATACGTTTGCTATAAGTAATGATCCAACCTAGTTCAGTAATATCTTTAAAATTTATTTGTAAATGTTACACATACCAAAAATGGTCTGAAACCAAATATACTATGATTTAAATGCATATAAAATACTCTGAAGCCTGACTTAAGTGGTTACACTCAAGCATTACATAAATGTGAAGTGCAGACAATTGCCTTTTGTTTACATTCACTATACATGTGTCAACCATTTGCTAAGCTGTAGTCAAGCAGAGATGTATTCACATATAATACTACCAACTTTATCAGTTTGTTACAGAGGGCTAAGTCTGAACAAACTAGCAGACAAAATATATGCTATATTGAAGTTGTAACATATCTATATGTTGTTTACAATAGTTTAAGTCAAGAAAGATCCAAGTTGTGTTATATATATTTTCCTAAAATATTCTGACTGTATTTTATACGCATATTCACACACACATACACACTCTCTCTCTCTCTCACACACACACACACACACACACACACACACACACACACACACACACACACACATGCAGCAGTTCTGTCAGACTCAGTGTATAAAATTATTTGTTTAGAATAAGTTAAACTTCACAAATCCTATATGTGTAACATATGACACCAACAACAATTGTATCTACTAAATGATTTTAATGAAAGCATCTAACAAACTATACATTACCAGGCATGTGGTTCATCTTTAAATGCAGACAAACTATAAACCTGGAAAAAGTCTTTTAAATGCTGATATAATTAAACACAGATCAACGTTAAATGTTTGTGTTATATGTATTATTTATTGAGATCTGTCAAATATACATTTTTAATTATTACGCAGAGGCTAAAATACTTTATTTTCTTAATGATCAATTAGAAGCCCTCAGAATATATTTCTTTTGAATGATTGGAGCCTCAATATTGGTTGACATTTTAAATGCTAAATGAGGTCAGTAAATCAATACAGTTTGATAACCACCAAGAGGAGAAGAAAAACTCCTGGAAAAGACAAGCTGTTGTTTAATAAACATTAGTTTGAATTACATTTTAACATTTACATTATATCAGACATATGCTGTAAAGCTTCCAGATATATATTTTAATTTATGTTTGAATTTGCATAACATTGGATATTACATAGCTGTAAGCAATTTCTGAAGAACTAAAATACAAAAAGGCATTTAATATCAGGCTTAGTTATGAAAGCTGATTTTGAAAAGAATCAAATCTGGGTCTTGTTAAAGATTAATTTTATATTACCTTCTTACAATAAATTGTGAATTTTAACATAAATTCTAAAATGTAAATGTAGACATCCGTGTGATGGTTATATCTGGTGGTTGTGATGATAGTAACATTCAACAGAAGTGTTACATTGTTCATTTAGGAAGAAGTGTATACTAGGGATTAATAATGATCACCAACCTTCCAGTCACAATATAGTCTTTATGTAGCTATTATTAAAGGTTTGGCAACACTTTTTAAAATGATATGATCCTTTGCAAACAGACACAGATGGAAATCCTAATAAGAACTAATACCAGATAAGATTTATTACATCTGCTCCAATACTGTCAAGAATTTATATTAGCAATTTTCACTTGGGTGACTGGGAGAGATAAAGTAATATAAAATAACCTCCAAGCTTATTCTCTTCTTGCAGTGTAATATTAAGTTTAACCATATGCACAAGATCTTAATTTCTTTGCTCCACTTAGATGTTAGTATAAACTATTTAAAAACTGTTTGATATGTTTACCAGTTTGTTTGTTTGATGCAAGACTGAAGTAAAATTCTATAAAGAATTTCTAAAATATATAAATAGTTTTGTGATAACGTATTTCAAGACATTTTAAAAAATGTAAAGATATTTACCAGTTATTTTCAAACACAAAAGTTTGTTGAATAAGAAATAGATTCAGAAATAATAGAAATATTAAAGTTATTTGCTGAATATACTATTTCATCAAAATATATAAATATAGTTACATAAGTTAAGAGGTAAAGAGAGTTTGACCTAAGTATACTATGCAGGGTTAGAAGGTTTGCTTGGGTAGTTTTATTACCTCATAGTATTACGAAATGGGTTATTAGGTTAGGAATTTCAAGTTTAGAAGTTTATTTTTTTATAATGATTTGGTGCCTATCAGAAAATCACAGAACTTATATAAAAGAAAATATTTTAATCTTTTTTTCCAATCCAAAACCAATACTTAAAATTACTTACATACAATGTTATGCAAATTCAAACATAAATTAAAATATGAAATGTTTATTTATAAATGTTAATAGTCTGAATAATAGTAATAAAAGGAGAAGTGAATTCAAATACATAAATCTACATAAACCACAAATAGTATTCATTCAAGAGACACATCTTTTAGATAAGGATATAAACAACTTAAATACTAATTACACAGTTTTAGTAAGTTCTCAATTTAAACAGAAAAGGAGAGTAGTATTTATCTTACTCCGTAATGCAGAAATATCACCTAAAATAATTAATACCTATCAAGATGCATCGGGTATGTTTTGTCTAGTAGCTATAGAATTAAATAAGAAAATCTACACATTGGTTCATTTATATTGGATTCCAGGACTTGGAGTTGGGACAGTTAACAATCAATTTGAAGATATAATACACTTAGCAAAAGGTATAACAGATGATAGTGATACAGATCCAAAAGCTAAAAGAAGAAAATCCCCCATATCAAAAGCGCTTATAAAATTCACTGATACGGCATCTTTTTTGTACTCTTAATAGTTATGTACATGGTCTTGCCATGGTATGTTGAGCTCATTTCTTATCACATATATATGGAAAAAGTCTGCTTAATAGGGTGCATTGCTAATTTCTCACCAATGCTTGAATATGTTGCTGACGTTCTCAAAGATCTATGGTCATAAACTTAGTAAAAATCTATGCACATATGATAATCTAGAACTGTGATATGAACACATCTGTTCCAGCAACTCATTAAATAAATAACTGAGAATAATCAGGGAAGACTTGAATACACAGCCCCACTATACCAGGACATGTGATTCATCTGTGGAGTGCAGACTAGGCCATACAGCTATTAAAAGAAAACTACTGTTGTGCAAGTTGAACTTACCATAACACTAGATGTTTGAATAATCTCTACTGCAGTAGCCTTAGCTATGTAGGCTATATACGGCCAATGATTTAACAGCTGGCTATCTTCCAAAGCATTGAGGCACATTTCACATACCCAAATAGTCTAGGAAGTGCGAGCTGAGCTGACTAAAAGACAAGTCTGGGTGTGAACCACTTCCAAGCTTTCATGCCTACAGAGAAAGGGAGGCTGATCCTTGAAAGGATAATGGTGGAAGAAAAAAAAAAGAAATGTTCATACCCAACAAAAAAAAAATCAAAAACAAGGGAATGGAGGGAGTGGCTAGTACAGCAGTGGCCATTTAAAAATCTACTATTATGGTAAGTTCAACTTATACATCTGTACTATGTTCATCATATTGATTATTGCTTCAGTAGCCTTAGCTATATGGGTAGATTACCTTAACTAACTTCATTTGGGAGGTGGAAAGAGAAGAGTCCAGCAGCTCCTAGTGAACAGTCCTAGCAAAGCTTGATGTGGACCTAGAGAAGGAATCAAGATTACAATGCTTTGTAAAACTATGTACAGAGTACTGAGTAGCAGCTTCAAGGATCTTCTATAATCCAAACCCTTCCAAAAAGCTATAGATGAAGCCAATGCCCTATAAGAGTGGGCCTTGGCCCTGCCTGGAATAGTTTTGTTAAGGTGAATATAACACAAGGTAAGAGTCTTAGACAGCCATTTGAAAATAGTCTGTTTTGATGCAGGTTGTCCCTTCTTACCATCACATGAAGTCAACAATTAATCTGAAGATCTGAAAGACTTACTTCTGGTAAGATAGTACCTGAATTGACTGTGGACAGCCAAGGTATGGAGTATCATCTTTCTCCTTCATTTTTAGGTTCAGGAAAGAAAATGGGGAGAGGGATAGTTTGGCCTAAAATAGGGGGCACTGGTTTTCTTGATGGCCTCATATGCAAAACCCCTTTCAAGAACATTTGGATAAGACTGCATTAAAACAGGAGGATCCATGGGCAGTAATGCTGAAATGGCTGAAAATTAACCTTGACAGAGGAATAACAAAAGTCATTGTATATAAACTCACACAAATATTGTAAAACCATTGAACATCTAGCCCTGAAAGAGTGCTGGTTATATTTTTGGTACGAACAAGAAAACCTTTTCCATTTGTTAATATGCAATTCTCTACTAGCAGGCTTTCTTGCCTCCATTAGTACCTGCTACACATCCTCAGTAAACAGGTGCCTAAAAGGAATTAAGACCCTATCACCTAGACAGTCAGTTGAAGATGATTGATGTTGTGGTGTAGAAAACATCCTTGATCTTGTGTGAGTAGATCCAGTCTGTGAGGAAGCTTGTGATACTTGCACCTGGGCATTTCCAAAAGAAGAGAGAACCATGGTTGTCAGGGCAGAAGGGAGTCACTACAATGATTCTGAGGATTCCATCTGACTCTTTAGATGTACCCTGGATATTAGTGGAAAGGGTGGAAAAGCATAAAGGAGAATTCCTGTCCAAGAAAAAGTGAACACATCTGTCTTCCAGGCCTTCTTACATGGAGTCCTGGAACAGAAACTTGTGAGTTAATACTTCAGAGAGGAAGCAAATAGGTCTACTGGGGGAACCCTCCCACATATGGATCAAATTTTGGTAGACATCCTGATTTAGTTTCCATTAATGAGGGTCTGCCCTGGTCCTGCTCAGCTTGTCTGCCATAGAGTTTTGCTCTGATGGAATATAGGATGACTTTAGAGTGACATTGTGCTGTGAAGCTATATCCCAATCTAACATGGCTATTCTGCAAATGGGGTGTGACCTGGTTCTCCCCTGTTTGTTGATGTACCACATGACTGTAATATTGTCTTTAACCACTTGAAGATGTCCAGGGGCCAATGATGGTTGAGGGAGTTGAGTGCCTTGATCAAGGCAAGCATCTCCTTGATATTTATGTCCTTTGTGTCCCACAGCCACTACACTTTTATCCCTCCTGAAATTGTTACTCAAGCAAGGTTCAAAGTATATGTGGTGACTGGCTGCTTAAGAAAAGGGAGGGAGAAGTGGAGACCTGGATTAAAGGATATCTCTTGCCTCCATCAAAAAATTTCTCTTGTAACAAACACAGCAGTGGGATTTGAAAAGATAAAGAGTGTTGATGCTGGAACCAAAGAAATTTTAAATACCACTGTATCTTTTCCATGTGGAGTCTTGCCAGAGATATCATGAGAATCATAGATACCATGGCAATTAAAATCCTGAGGTATTCACTTGGAGTGACTGAAGTCCATGTAAAAACCACAGAAATAGATCTAAATAAAGATCTTATTTTTCCTGTGGAAGAAAAGCTCTTTGAACTGAGATGTATAGTTGACATCCCAAGAACATGACCATGTTTGAGGGAGTGAATAAATCTTTTAAATATTTTCTTATAGTCCCAGCTTGTATAAGAGGTCTCTCACCCAAGAGATAGATTCCTGACACTTTGAAAAACACACTGCAAAGATAAGCATGCTGTCTAACTATGGAAGATCTTGGATACCCTTTAGCATGCAATGAGCTATAACTGGTGCTTGACACTTTGTGAACACTCCTGGTGCTGTGGATAGGGCAAAGGGTAAGGCAGACCACTGCTAATGTGATCCAGACACACAAAACATTAAGAAACATTTAAAGTCAGGGTGAATAGAGATGTGATGATAAGCATCTATAGTCACAAGGAGTCTGGAAAGACGAATTTGGGCAATATCACAAACAAGTTTAGGAAAACAAGATCAAGAACTGGTCTCCAAGCATTTGATTTCATTGGCACTAGGCACACCCTTGAATAAAATACATTCTCCACCTGAGAAGTTGGAACTAGGTCTATCTCTCCTTGGACAGCATGTGATGGAAACAGGTGGAAACAAGAGTCTGATCTGGAAGATGAGGAATGACTGCCTGGAAAGGAAGAATTTCCTCCCACTGCCATATGTAACCTTGATGAATGATTTTCATATTGCATTTGTCTGAGAGAATCTGTTGCCAAAAAGAAAAAGGAAGATTCAGACTTTCTGGAAGAAAAAAGGGGACTTGGTAGGAGAGCATCACAAAATTTCTTGAATAGTCCCTCAGACTTGTTAGACCCTACTTTGTTTTGGGACATGCAAGACTTCTTTTTAGAACCCTCTTCACACTTATTCTTAAATTTCTGTTTACCTCAATTTTGTTTAAATTGTTTAATCTATTTTTTGCCAAAATTTGATAAGATGAAAAATCCCTTGGTGGTTTGGAAAAGTATGGCCAAAATGTCATAGAGAGTCTCTGGATCAGCTTGCCCCTTTCATCACATTTTTTGATCACCTCTGCAGCAGAGGGGCCAGATACTAAATCTCTATTCAAAAGAGAATTTAAAATCTAATTTTTGACATCATCTGGGAGATTCTGAGAATACAGCAATACAAATCTCCTCAAAACATACTCACTGCAAATAGTGAATAGTGGCCCATGAAAAAGAAAAAACTAAGGTATTTACAGCTGATTTTTCCTCAGAAGAAGAACATGCAGATAAAACATTTCTCATACATTCATAATGTGTCAGAATAAGCATTAATGTATGAGCCTGGTGATTCAAAATTCTGAAAATCAAAGTTGCTGAAGTATATACTTTTTCCCATACCCATCAACCATTTCCTCACCCTTATCAGAAACAGCAGGATTGGAATTAACTAACCACTTAGTAGTAATAAAATCAACAAAAGCTATAGCTGTTGGGTCAGGTTTGGGATAGGGAATAGTGTAAAAATTTAAAAGACTGAGGATCTTTATGCATCCTTTCAGCCTTTATAGGGGTACCTGGCTGATTATCAAGAAAATTGCAGGCAGTAACACACATCCAATAAAGCATACATCACAGGGAGAAAGGAGCAGGGTCTGGAAAATCCTTCTATGACAACTCATAGTATTTTGCAAGGGACTGAGAAATCCCAGTGTTCTCCACTTAAAACACTGGCACATTCTAGCAACAGATTCAGAGACAGAGAAATCCTCACGGGAAGAATCATAAACTGAGCTCTCCTCTGACTCTGAATAAAAAATCTGAGGAAAAAACACAGTATCCATCTTTGCTTCTTCCTGGTCAGATTCAGAATCTATTCAGGAAAAGAAGAATCCCTATTGCTTTTACCAGAAACTGCTTTGCAAGAAGGATCAATTGTCTGAATTAAACCCTGAACCATACTCAGTAATTCACTCTTATCCAACAAAATTGAGGAGAAGTAGACACATACTTGGTTTTCTGTTTCTTTTTGACAGCAGGCAAATAGGGTCAGCCATGTTACTAATGGGAACAACTGCTTCCCCAGGAATGGGGACAGCATTCTGACCCAACAGGGAAACCTGCCCTGTTCCCTCTCCCAGGACCTACAAGAGTACCTCTCCCTTGCCCACTGATGAGACCCCAACAGCTGCAGAGGACATGACTAAATCCTGGACAATAGCATTTGTAGGTGCTACACCATAGGGATCCTGAGTAAAAGATGAGTGTCTGTCAAGGAGCCAAGTTTAGCCATCACCTGTGAACTGTATTAACTGATGCTTCCAGTACTTCAGCCTTTTGCCTTCAATGAATGATTTTTTAGCATCAAAGCAGAATCTCTTATACAACTAATACCACTTAATTCCAACTTAATTAAATGTTAATTAACAACTAAAGTTTTAAATTTGTTCATGTGACAATATTACTCTTGTAAAGACATAGCACATGCTATTAAACATCCTAAATACAAGAACACCTGTACACAAAATACTTTAGTGATTTATTTTAATGAAATGCTTACCATTTGATTGTTCTTAAATATTATATTATAAATATTTTCACTTCAAAAATACATATATAAAATTGTTAATCAACCTTACTAACAGCTTAATTTGACCTCCAAATTTAATCCTACGGGTTGTGTAGTCCTATAATTTATGATAAATCTATTTTTTTTTAAACACCTTTATTGAATCATCATTTGTGACACAGGCAAATTTACATTTATACAAAAGTAATCAAATCGTATTAAATCAGCATCAACAAACATTATACTTCACATTTTATTTATTTTATATATTTATTTTATTTTACATTTGTTGACCGGGAATGTTTGACTGAGCCAAACCCCTTTTCCAGCAGAGTCCCGGGGAGAAAAGCTCCAGTAAATAGATATAACATTTTGTCATTATTACAGGTATTATACAGGTGGAATAAGTCAATCAGCTAGCAGACTACAAGAGCATTTTTGAGAATATACAGATTACATTTTGTCATAAATACTAGTATTATATATAGAAAATGTAAAAAAACAGGTAGATTATAGTCAGAGCATTTTTAAAAGTAGTAGTTAGTATAAAAGAGCAACATAGGAGTAGAATATTAATTTTACAATTAAATCAAACAGGATGCAATAAAAGTATCAGAGAGAGGGGAAAGCTATTGATTAGTGGAGTAAAGTAGAGGGTTTTCAAGGTGGGTTTGTGCATTGGCAGATCCATTTCCTGTTGAAATATTATTTTAGAGTTAGTTTAAATTGTCTGGGATGTGTGAGTGTTCGAATTTCGAGGGGAAGTTTGTTCCATTTGATAGAGGTGTGGTAGCTGCATAGGCTGCACCTTGCTTTAGATTTTGGCTTATAGATTTTTAAGAGGTCTTGGGAAGAGCTGTGGAGGCTTCCTGAAGGAGTATAGTGACAGATGATGGTATGTAAGGCTGGACAGAAAGATGGTTGGTAGAGAATTGCGTGTATGCTTTGAAGCTGGGAGAGAAGCAGCAGGTGGGGCAACTCAAGCCAGTTTAAATATCTTAGAAAGAGACAGTAGTGAGATCTATAGGATAGTTGAGTTGCAAATCTCGCTACTTTGTAGTAAGTGGCCTCAAGTCTAGTGAGGAGAGAGGAGTTAAGGTTAGTAAGGATTTGTGAGCAATATGTTAGGCAGGGAAGAAGGTAGGCATGAGTGGGGGCTATTCTAGCTTCCTGGGAGAGAAATCGTTCATTTCTATAAAGTAGAACTAATTTAAGGTGAGTATTCCTGATACAGTTATTTATGTGGAGATCGAATTTTAGTTGATCATCGATTGTGATTCCAAGGAGTTTTGAGCAAGGTTCAACTACAATAGGAGTCTTATTAAGTGACTGGTTATTAAAAGAGGATTTTATATGGTTGGATGTTAAGGGAGGAAAAGTAGGTGTTTTGTTTTCTTAGGGTTGAGGATGAGTTTGTTGTTTGAGAGCCATGTTTCTACTGAGTTAAAGGATGTCTGGGTAGCTGATAAGAGTTCTGAGGGAGAGTTAGCTATTGTTATGACTGTAAAGTCATCAGCATATTAAATAATAGAGGAAAGTGGGCAGGAGGTATAGAGCAAGTTTGTGAAGATGTTGAAAAGTAGTGGCCCTAGAATGGATCCTTGTGGGACTCCCATTTGTATTGGAAGGGGAGTAGATAAAGCAGTGTCCCATTTTACTGATTGAAATCTATCTTTTAGGTAGCTTTGAAACCAAGTCACTGTATCAGGAGAGAAGTTAAGGTTAGATAGTTTGTTTAATAGTAGAGAGTAAGAAACAGTATCAAAGGCCTATTGTTATATATCATATAACTTAAGCAACATTACATAAATTATTCAGTTCCAGCCCCTTTCTTTTAAACAAGAAGCATCTTTATTAAAATATCACTTACAACATAAGCAATCATATATTTATATAAATGAAAACGAACCACACAGACACAATCCTAGTAATAATTTCTGAATAAAATCCCTCCTCTCTAACTAATCATGTTTTAGCTAACATACTAAAAAAGAAAGTATCATCTGACCCTTTGTAAACTAGTTGAAAGTGTTCTGCCACTGAGCTTTCTATTATAATGTTCCTTATATCTCCCAAATGTTCTAAAACATGTGTTTTTATCTTCCTTTTTGTTTGTCCTATGTACCATTTCATGGGGTTACATCACCAAATATATATAAACTACCACACAAGATACTACTAATTGAAATTACAATACGTCCTTTATAGGTAGTTTTACAGCTGACAGTGTGGACATAAAAAATATTTTGGAGAAAAATTGGACAATTTTAAGGCAGGAAAAGAGTTTGAGACAATTTATAGACGTGTGTCCCATGATGGTTTTTAGGAAAGTTAGGAATTTGAAGAGTTCATTTGAAAGGTACCATGTTGTAGACTAAAATGTTGGCTATATGAGTAAGTGTGGTATGTGCCATTTCTGTAAATATATAAAGGAAGGAGGGGTGTTTCAAATTAATAACACTAATCTAAAAATCAAATGTAAGTATAACTGCAACTCAGAGAGAGTGATATATTGTGCAATGTGTGAGTTATGCTGTTACTATTATATAGGTAAAACAGACAAAAATTTTAAAAAATGAATTTATGAACATCTGTATGAAATTCGAAGGAAAAAAGAAACTAGTACTTTAAGTAAACATGTAATGGAGAATGAGGGGCACTCCTTTAAATTTTTTGTAATAGACAATATATGTACTGAAATAAGAGGGGTTGCTTGGTCATTATTATTGGAGAAAAAGGAACTTTACTGGCAGATGCTTTTGGATGCCTGCAACTGGCCAGGATTGAATGAAAGTATTTCTATTAGTTCCCTTTTAAGACTTAAAGCATTAATGAGGTAACATTTACATTTCTAATATTTAAATTTAAATTTATATTTAAATTTATATTCATAGTTATATTCCCTTATGGATTTTTAGTAACATTTATTTATGTAGTTATTTATTCATTTGCACATTGCACATTGAATTGGTATTTAGGTTCAGATACACATATATTATTTATTATATATATATATATATATATATATACATATATATGCATTTATATTTATAGTGACCATTTATTTATGTATTTATGATGCTTTAATGTTCTATTTTTATGTCATTTTATTGTGCCATTGACTTTTATATGTCTTTTAAATGTGTGTTGATTCATGACTTTAAGGGGGGCGTAGCTTTTAGGTGATTTTGAACATGTGATTGCTTGGATTGGCTTTAAATATATGTGATTAATTTATTTTGATTGTCTGATGAAGTTCTCTGTAACAGGATGAAAGCACTTGCCAGTTTTCAAGTGTTGTTTAGTGGAATAAACAATTTGTGCTTTTTTTGGACATTTGACTCGTTCATTGAGAAAAGGCGAGTAGCAGAGCCTTTCTGTATCCTAGATTGCTTTTGTGTTTTTGCCCACCATTTCATCATAACACACTACTAGCCATAAATTATTAACCAGATTTCTCAAAATATTGGAAAAATGAGAATATTCTGTCACAAAATACATCTTTTCCTCATGTTCTTCCTCTCTAAGTGCATTTACCTCCTGGTTATACTGCCATTTTGTTTTCTTTTTGTTACTTAAATCCAATTTGTCCTTTGCCTTGTCCAATATATCAGAAGAATATCTCCTAACCGATAGCCTGCATCTTATTTCACCTAAGCGTCTTTGCAATAAATTAGTATCTCAAGTATTGTTACTTATGCATCTGAATTGTCCAAATGATAAGGAACTTGTTAAGTGGGGGGATGCATGCTGCTAGCATGTAAAAATGTATTTACTGTTGTAACTTTCCAACAAGGTTTGTATTGAACACACATCATTACTCATGTATAGTTCCATATCCAAAAATTGAACCAAAAACTTGTCCACCACATAAGTAAATTTTAAATCAAAATAATTTCTATTTAATTGATCTGCAATTTCCTTAAACTGTGATACATTCCCCTTCTAAATGAAAATCAAATTATCAATGTAATGTCTATACATAACTACACGTCTTGAAAATAATTCTGCAATATATATTTGTTATTATTATTTATATTTATTTATTTGACATTTGTTGACTGGGTTAGTTCAACTGAGTCAAGTGGCCATTTTTCACTGGAAATCCAAGGAGAAAAGCTCCAGCATACAACATATAGATTTTTTAAATCACAAAGAAAGAATACAAAAGGTACAAAAATATATGCATTGTAAAAGTAAAAAAATCAGGTGCAAAAAATATGCATAAAATGTTCAACTAGACAAAGTACATGAAATGTAGAATTTTTTTTTTTTGTTAGTCAGTGTTCAGGATTGAGCAAGTTAGTTTTGCATATGTAAGAATGGAGAAAATATGATCAGCATATTCTGAAAAGTAGAAGGGAGGTGAAAGATAACAGATGACATTTAGAGAGGAAATGAAAGTTAAGGAGGATTGTGACATGGGAAGGATCTTAAGTTCAGAAAATAATTTTTAACTTTAGTTTTAAAGGAACTGCTACTATTCATGCTACGGATGTTACAAGGAAGCCTATACCAAGCTAGGGATATTAAGTTTTTGTACAGGAGTTTGCTGATGTTTCTGTTTGGTTTACAGATGTCTAGAAGGTTCTGATCAAAGCTACAGAGTGGATGAGCTGGGATGTAAAGGGATACTATGGAAGAAAGAGATGGACAGACAGAGGGTTTAATTAGTAGGGAGTATGTAAACTGTAGCTAGGATAGAAGAAGGATCTGGGGGAATTCAAGCCAGTGAAGTTGTTTTAGGGCAAGGCAGTGATGTGGTTTTTATAGCCGATTGGAGGCAAATCTGGTTATATTGTTACAGGTTTGCTCGAGTTTGGTTAGTAGGGATGATTCGAAATGGATAAAGATAGGTGAGGCATAGAGTAGGCTTGGAAGAAGGAAAGCGTATGCTTGTGTTGGTTTAGAGTTGGGAGCAAGCATTTTTTTTATTATTTCTATAGAAAAGACCTAATTTCAGTTTTTTTTTTAAATACAGTGTTGAATATCAATGTTGAATTTGAACTGGTCATCGATTATAGTACCTAGTAGCTTGGTGTGCAGTTCAGGTTTGATAAGGGTGTTATTGAGAGAAGAAATAGTGAATGTGGATTTGTGGTGGGAGAGGGACTTGGGGCGGAATAGTAGGAGCTTAGTCTTTTTGGGGTTAAGCATAAGTTGTTGGTCAGTTAGCCAATTGTCTACAGATCAGAAGGTATTTTGAGTGATTGACAGAAGGTTAGATAAATTGTCAGAGGTAGAGATGAGAGTTGAGCCACTGGCATATTGAATGAGGGTAGAAGTGTTGCAGGAAGAGTGTAGATTATTAGTGAAGATGTTGAAGAGAAGAAAGCCAAGGATGGAACCTTGGGTAACACCAGTCCAGATAGGTAAGAAAGTGGAACAGTTGGATTGCCATCTCACAGACTGGATCCTGAGTGAATAGCAGTGGGAGAGAGGTTAAGTTCCGTTAGCTTAGCAAGCAGTTTGGAATGAGAGACAATATTGTAAGCTTTAGAGAGGTCAAGGAAAAGAAAAGATACAAGATGATTTTTGTCCCTGGCTTCAGCAACAGTGTGAGTAGGGCAGTGGAAGTGATATATAAACATCTTCTCAAATTCTCCCATAAAAATAATAACATAAGAGGATGCAAATGATACTCCCATGGAAGATCCCTCTCCAGTAGGATTAAATTTGGTGGTCCATTTAAACTGTTAGAAAGGTTGATTAACAAGTTTTCATATGAATTTTTGAAGTGAAACTATTTATAATATAATATTTAAGAACAATCAAATGGTAAGCATTTCACTAAAAGATTTTGGGAATGGGTGTTCTTGTATTTAGGATGGTTAATAGCATGTACTATGTCTTTACAAGGGTATTTTGGTCACATGAATACATTCAAAACTTTAATTGTTAATTAATATTTAATTAAGTTGGAATTATGTGGTATTAGTTGTATAAGGGCTTCTGCTTTGATGCTAAAAAATCATATGTTGAAGGTGAAAGGCCGAGGTACCAGAAGCATAAATTAATAAAGTTCACAGCAGATGGTTAAACTTGGCTCCTTGATGTTTTTTTTTTAAATTGGTATTGGCTTTGGAAGTTGCAGATGTAAAAGGTGACTAGTCCAGGGGCAGCTCGTGCTATAGGACTGCTGGACTGCAGCTCTCCCACCTAGAAAAAACAAAAGAAAAATCTGTGAAAAAAAAAAAAAAATCACATGAGGCTGTGTCATACGCAAGCTCCAAAAGGAATTAACCCTGCATCTTAATACCCTGTTCAGTCTCAGCCTCTCCACAGGATATGTGCCCATAGAATGGTGCACAGCAACGGTGGTCCTGCTACACAAGGGTGCGGCCACAACTGACCCTGGGAACTACCGACCAATAAGCCTGACCAGTCTGATCTGTAAGGCTATGGAGTGAATCATTATGGAACTCATAAATGGAGAGATTGTGAACCTCCAGTTGCTGGACCCCACACAATTCGGCTTCGTCAAGGGCAGATCATGCCTCCTAAACCTGGTGGATTTCTTTGAGACGGTTACTCAGGCTATAGATAAGGGAAAGGAGGTACACACAGCTTACCTTGACCTTGCTAAAGCATTTGACACCATTCCCCATTCAGGTATTATTGATAAGCTCACCAACCTGGGCATAAACCCTTACGTCACAAGATGGATCGCAAACTGGCTCTCAGACAGATCCCATAAAGTAAGACTAGCAGGATCTATGTCCGAATCCAGGCCAGTAACAAGTGGTGTGCCTCAGGGCTCTGTCCTGGGGCCCCTCCTGTTTGGCATATACTTCTCAGAAGTACAGGCAAGCACGGAAGGGCTGTGGCGGACTAAGTTTGAGGACGACTGCAAACTGGATGCTATAATAGAGTCTCTGGCCGACATGGAGATCCTCCAGAAGGGCCTAAATTTGACTGATGCATGGTGTCAAAGCCATGGTCTCAAGCTAAATGCAAAAAAATGAGTAGTAATCCCCTTTGGAAAAAACAGAGTACCCGCAAACTACAACATAGGAGGTAATCCCCTGAAATCTGAAGAAGAAATAAGGGATCTAGGGACCCAAGTAGATAGTCAGCTTTTCTTTGATAACCATATTGCCAAAGTGGTTAGAAAATCCTTCTATGTGACCCATCTGATCACAAAAGGGTTCGCATCAAGATCTAAGGATATAATGGTGTCCCTCTACTCTTCCCGCATCAGACCCATTATTGAGTACAATGCACCAGTTGGAATGTACCTGGCTAGACATCTCCAGCAGCTGGAGAGACCACAGAGGTACCTAACCAAGAGGATTACTGGCCTCAAACAGTTGCCCTATGCAGCACAATTGAAAAAGCTAAGACTGTTCTCTGTTGCATACCACTTTCTCAGAGGCGATCTCCGTCTAACGTACAGAGCCATGTCCAACCCAGAATTGTTGAACATGCTCCATCTTAGCAAAACCAAATCTACTCGAGCTACATGCTCTAGGGATATAAACCTCAACACAACAATGAATAGAACATGCTGGAGGGATAGATTGCCTTCGCAGAGACTTCCCTTACTATGGAACAGGGTACCGATCTGCATAAGACAGAGCCCCTCACTATCACTCTTCAACTGGAACCTTGATGAGTGGATGGGTAACAGAAAGTTCACACCGGGGATCACACCAACAGCACTACTAGATAGGGGCCAAGGGTACTAGCTGCTAGTACAAGGGTCTAGGGAACTACTAAAGGGGCGGTGAATACCGCACAACGTGGCTGGGCTAATATATGCCTTTGGGCAGATAGCCCAGTATCAACCTATGAACCTATGAGTCCCGACTCCTCTGCACATGCACGGATACATTGGGGAACTCAGACTGCCTTTATCAGCAGTCCGGATACAGAAAAAGAGATACCCAGGAATCTGTGCAGTGATGACCACACAGAACAGAGGAGCTCCAGACTACTTCAGCTGCAGGCAGAACCAATGAGGACTGAGGAGTGAGCTCTCATGGGGATTTCACTGCTGCGTGGGCTTCGCTCATGAGTATGTGGATTATACTGCTGGACAAAGGCTTCGGGTAGGTGTAGAAATGGTCACTGGCTGGATTGTGGGCTTCATTCGTGAAACGGGTAGGTGTGGATTATACTGCTGAACACATTTTTTACAGCAGGTATGTGAAGGCTTTGTGACATGGATTATACTGCTGGACAAAGTGTGTGTGTGTGTGTGTGTGTGTGTGTGTGTGTGTGTGTGTGTGTGTGTGTAATGCCCCAGTTGCTATATACTGGTGGCTAGAGAGAACAAATGGTGGTGGATAGAGATCCTCAGGCTTGAAACCTATACCTTGGATGCAGGTGTCAAGGACCTGAATTCCCTATCCACCAATAATTCTAAAATAAATTGCAGATTTTTACCTCATATTTGTTCTGTTCCTCATAAAATCTGTGGTTTCTGTATCTACATTTTTCCTTGCAAAGTCTATAGTGCAGTGGTGCACTGGTAGCATTGTTGCCTAACAGCTACATGTTCTCTGGTTTGATTCTTGGCTGGGGTGCCTTCTGTGTGGAGTTTGCATGTCCTCCCATCTTACAAAGATGTGTCTGGAGTTTCTCCCTGCCCTGCTGAAAATTGTCTTTTGTTCCAAGTCAGACTAGTTTCCCAGTTAAATGTTTAAAAATAACAGGCATTTGAATTTCAGACTTCATATTCTTCAGAAAGTACATGGTAACACAAAACTGTTTATTCTAGCAGTTGTCTAAGTTTATAACATGGATATTTTAAATGTGTCTGTATTCCCCCATTATTGGCTTTGTATTTTGTGCTAAGGTTGAGAGCTATCTATGGTGAGAACTGAATTCACTGAATGTTTGGGGGCTGTATTCCCCCCCATTACTGGCTTTGTCCACATGTTTTTGCTAAGAGGTTGAGAGCTATGGTGAGAACTGAATTCAGTGAATATGTTTGGGGGCTGTATTTCCCCCATTATTGGCTTTGCTCAGGTGTTTTTTTCAAGAGGTTGACAGCTATGGTGAGAACTGAATTCACTAAATGGTAGCCATTTAAGTTTGTCTTCCTTTCTTTCACAAAACAGCTGATTTGGCATAGTGGTATGTTCCTCTGACTGTTTTGCACAGGGTCCCCTGGGTTAAAGACATGGCAGTGAAATGTATGGTAGTAACACAGCATTTTATTCTAGCAACTTTCCAACATTATACAAGCAATGTTTAAAATGTGTCCCTGGTTTTTGGGCTTTTGCCCCCCCCCCAATAAATTTCAGCTTTTTCCAGATTTCTTGTGCTGCAAAGTTCAGAGATACAACTGCATGTCAAGTAGATTTTACAAGGCGCTGACAGCTGCAGTGGAACAAAACTTTAGTGCTGCTTATTCTGAGTCTGTTTGCATTGTTAATAGCACAACAGGTAGTGTACTTGCTGTTGATGCAGAAGGCTGTGGGTTCTACTCCCACAGTAGATAGATGCATTGCTGATAGTGTACTGAGTTGTAAAGGGGGTGGATGCTGCAATCCTTTTTGGCGAAGATAGCTAGAGTAGTAACTATGAACTTATCAGTTTGCCATACAGTCGCTATTGCGATATTACTAGCTTATCATTTTTTTTAATGCATGCAGCATAGGCAATTTATTCCTCAAGGGCAACAGGCACTTTATTTGTAGATGAATAAACAATGGCATATAAAGTTGTTTGCTAGCAGCAACCTCTTCATTGTTACAGATTTCTTTAATGTGGAATTATTTAGATGACTTTTACTACTTCAGAGATTGCGCATCTTTACTGATACTGGTGGACTGCAGAAGGTTGAGTAGACTTTTATGATGGAAATGTTCTGAATTGGGTAGTTTTGTCATTGGTGCATACATTTTGTTTCATTGTTTACTGGAAAAACTGTTCAAAACAATACATTTAAAATGCCCTCTAACAACTGTACTGTATTGTACAAGGAATACAATTTAATACAATCGGGAAGGTGTATCAAAGAGCATGTGTATGTTTCGTGTTCAAGGGGCCTATGATTTGAAAACAGCCCAAAAGGGGCCTATAATTTGAAAACTGCCCAAAGTTAATATTTATCTGCCACTGGCAAAATGTATTTTCTTTGAATGTGGGTTTCAATGCTGTTTCAATGCATGTAAGTTTCAAGGGCAAAGAAGTTTTAATGCTAAATCTGTTTTCATTGTGAGACTGCATTGCTTTATTTAGTAGATATCCATTGGGGTTTGTGCTGTAAAAATGCAAAATAAAACTTTCAAATGAAATCCAAATCATCACAGAAGTAAAGCAGTATGCACATTACAGTGTTTATGGTAAATGGGGCAAAATAACCAAGGAATGGGGCAGTGGAATGGTTGCAGGGGGGAGGCTCCAATCAACCATGATTTTGAGAGGGGAAGGGCAGCAAACTCAGACAGCCCCGGTTGAAATATACCTCTCAGCTGTCCATATTTTTGCAGAATGAATATATATTTGCTTCTTATTTTTGGTTTGTTCCTCATAAAATGTGTGGTTTTCTGGCAAATCATTCAGGAATGAAGTCACTAAATGACAGACATTGAGTTTTACGTCATAACCTTCAGAAAAATGCATGCTAAAGCAAGACCTGTTATTCTATCAACTGTCTTAAGTTTATACAAGAGCAATTTTTAGTAGTGTTTGTATGTTCCCCCAATATATTTGGCCTTGTCCAGATTTCCTGCATTAACAGGTTGAGAGGTACTTGCAAATAAAATTGCTTTATAGAATTAGGCATATCCAAACCTCTCAACTGTCCCCGATTTTGGCTCAAAATGTTGCTCTTCCCCTAATAATCCCTCTGCAAAATGGCAATTTTGGAAGAAAATATGGAGGGTTTATAATTAAGAAATAACTGTAATAATCAGTTATAGATTACTTTTATTTCAGAAATGCATGTAGATTATTTTATTTTGTCAGCTGCAAAAGTTAGCAGTACTAATATTAAAAAGTGTCCCTTTGACAGGTTCCCAGCTGTATTGTGTGGCTATTTTATATTTTTGCATCATATTTATGTTCCATTTTTCATAAAATTGTGTTTTTTTGGCAAATTAGTGGCAAATCATTAAAGACTGAAGTTAGAAAATAATGAAAGACATTTGAGTTTCAGATTTTGTACCTTTCAGAAAATTCATACAAATGCAAGACCTGCTATTCTATTATCTTTCTACGTTTATAAGAGCAACATTTAAAAATTGTCCTTATTTTTGGGCCTTTGTCCCACTTCTATGTATGGCTTTGTCCAGATTTCTTGCTCTGAGGTTGAGAGGTATGACAAATGTATCACGGCCATCGTAGTCAGCCAGAGACATTTCAAATTGTGACAAACTTTTGCTCCCCACTCCACCGTGTAGTGACTCTGGATGTGTCCGAGCAAGGCAAGGAGCAGTTATGCAGTGTAAATGTGCAGACCCCCCCCCCCCATCTAAGGTAAACACAAGTATTACAGTGGCTTTTCATCAGTCATTGATTTTGCAAAATGTTCTGGTTTCTGTCATATTTTTATACTGTTGATTTATGCTTATTGTTATTCAGAAAGTGCATTTTGCTCTGTGTTTAAGTAGCAGTGTTTTAATGACCATCAGGTAAGCTTGTCTGATATTGTACGATGCAAGTAGGTTTTAATAAGCAGTATTTCCAACACTGAAAGCCTTTCTGTTGTTGCCATGCAGAGAAAACTTACATAACTAGATAACGTATAAGCCTTGGGTATTGAAATGCATATGACAGTATGTGTAATAAAGGACAGGATTACATTATGTTAAGCTCATTACAGGCTTTGCCTACAAACTAAACAGAATGCCAATCTATCATGTGTGGTCCATATCCTGTGCAGTAATCTTTTAAGCAATATATGTTGAGCTTGTTTCTTGTTTGCTTTTCATTTTTTACTTTGATCATGTTTTCCCCATGAAACAAATAGATAGCTGTTGTCAGGCAGCAGGTCTTTTTTGGAAAAAAAGAAAAATGTTTACAAGTGGGGGTATCACGGAGATTGCTACTTTCAGCATGTTACTTGGTAATTTAATAAAGCTGAATATAAATTATAATTAGAACTGGAGTGCAAGGAGAAGTGATTTGAGTTAAGTGCTGCTTGTTTTTCTTATACTTGATTTTGACTGGCATTCCAGTAATGTATTTAAAAAGTAATTTATTTTTTCATGCCTCACATCCTTTTTGTTTCCATCTAGATATTAAGTAAGCTGTCATGCAGCCAATGGATTGAAATATTTTTTTTCTTCTACACTTCATTTTGTCTTGATTGGACTCTCATAATGATGGTTTGGCACCCAGGGCAGCGTATTTAATTAAAGTTTTTGTGGTTTTGAGCGTAGCTCCTCTCCTTTCTAGTTGGTCACACCCATTCCCATCGACCCCATCCATTCAGCTGTCTCCTGCAGACCCCCTTTGATTTGAAGTCACCAGCTGCTACTGGACTGGTCTGAGGTACAACACATGACACAGCAGAGTTACCCACCTGTGGCTGAGAAAAATTGCTAGCCTACTTTGGTGGCAAAGGCTGTTTAGCTTAATTCTTTATTTTTTGGCTGGAAGAAGGGATGATGGTGGGACTGGTACTCTGTTCCATGGTCAGGCCAAAAATGGTGCCTCTTCTCCAGGAAAGACAAGCAGCAATTCCTAGTGAACATTACCAGTCAACAAAAATTACCTATTTGACAAAAAAATGGTAAAAAGCAGTATTAAACACTATGCCAGCTCCATGAAAGAAAAATAAATACAATTTCTCTACAGAAAAAAAATGTTTTTGGTTAATTTAAACAACTTTTAAAATTGACAAGAAAAAACAAGTGATCCATTTAAAAGTGCATTACAGTTTTGAGACAATTCATTAAAACAAGACACTCCAGGCTTAGAAATAACTTTCCTGAAGAAAGTAATAAAACATCAGCTAAATTAAGAAGATGGAATTTTTTTTTTCACAAAAGTGAACTTATCAGCCCAGCGTATGAAAGTACAAGCTGATGATCGATCCCTTGAAGCTTCAGAAAAACGTACTCTTCAGTGGCAGAAATGCTCTGAAGGTCTTATCATTCAAGCATGTCTTTTAGTCATCGAGCTGCCTATGTTCCCTGAAACTTTGGAAGCTTGCTGGCTACTATAGCCTTTGCAGGATATAACCTCTATAGCTAAGGCTACTGCAGCATTGATCAATATGATGAACATCAGCTGTTCCAGTGCAGGGATATGATGAC
This sequence comes from Protopterus annectens, assembly GCF_019279795.1. Taxonomy (NCBI): domain Eukaryota; kingdom Metazoa; phylum Chordata; order Ceratodontiformes; family Protopteridae; genus Protopterus; species Protopterus annectens. The sequence goes on from NC_056751.1 coordinate 494,111,398, forward strand.
CACAGGCAGTCATCATAGTTAAAAATATAATCCTTGACAACGAAGTCTAAAAAGCTGTGATGGGCATCAAAATAATATTCACTGAGGATAATAATTTGAAACTCATTTTTTCAAATGTCCAATAATGTGTTGAAAAAATGTTAATTTGCAATATGTGAGAAAATGAAGCAAGTAGACAGAATAACAAAATAAAGCCTAGAATGGAACAAAAATATGGAATCATTCAAGATTCAAAACAGGTGATATTAGTTACCTTTGCTAATGCCATTTTTTCATAAAACAGACTTAGGGTACCAGGAATTTATAGAACCACTTCTCAGGAAGTGGGTTATCCATTCTAGTGAAGGAAAATTCCACACACATGATAGAAAGTATGTGCAGAACAGATTCTCACTATAGTGTTATAGAATGTTGTTCCAGTTACCTCTTAACTGGCCCAAAATTCTCTAAATATATTTAGTGTCACTGTCAACTAAAATCCTTCAGAAATTGGCTTTAAGGTCCTGCAGCATCCTTAACTCAAGACCAGGATTTTTTGTAGAATAATGTACCATGACTAAGAAGCCTTCTGCAGTTGTCAGTCTCAGAACAGAGGTCATTTTCCCTATAAGGAAATATTGAAATCTTCAAAATAGAGAACAGTGTGGATGCAAGATGGGCATTGGCAAACTGCAAACCAATAAGCAAAATCCACAAAGTAATGTCAATAAGCTATAATTAAGTGAAATTATCATTGGTACAGCCTAATGTGCTTTTTTATTCTCAGATACCTGCCTCCTATTCTGTCTTTTCAATTAATGAAAAAACTCCAAGGCTTAATTTTTAACATCTTGTGGAAAGGTAAACCTTCTAGAATCAGTAGGAAGAGGCTCATGGTACCCAAGTTACAAGGAGGCTCTAGTCTCCTAAATTGGGATGTTTGAGCCAGATCTGTCATAGGCTGGAATTATGAAAGAGCTAGAATGACCCCCAAACTGGTATGGCTAAAGACTAGAGTACTACTGGAATGGGCAAATTGAGCATCCTGCAAATAGTCACTAATCACACAAGGTATTCGATCCTAGGGGATTAGAGCAATCTTTGGAATCCTGAGCTTTGCAAAGAAACATGAAAGTTACTCATTAGCTGATGCTACTATCTCCTCTATGATATAATTCCCTTATCACGTAAACCAGAAAACAATGCAATGTTCAGACTGGATTAAGGGAGGGGTTTTATTTGTTAAAGATGTCACTTCTTTCAAATCTGGAGGAATTTTAACAATAGAGGATCTCCATATATATTTTCCAGAAGGCCACACAGATCAGTGTCATTGCAATCAGCTTGCCTGTTTCTTATATGAAAACAAAGTTAGTACTGGAGGCAATCACTGATTTGTTAAAATAGTATTTCCATCATCTCCCCCAGAAATTAAGAGATTAGCATTAAATTCTTAAAGTTCAAAGAGCGGATTGATACTGTGCAAATTGAGTTGACAGTAGCAAGCTGAGGTTATGACTCAAATGGTCTAAATACTGTAATTGTGAAATTCTTGATAGCGCTTAGACTAAGTGATTGATAGAGATGCAAGATAAAAGACTGCCTGATCTGATGAGATTTGTATTGAAGAAGCTTTTTCACAGCTGTCAACTAACACCTCAACAGCTTAAGTGTAGAAAGGCACATTATGAGGATGCATGCTGGCGATTGAGGAATGAGCCAGCAGATTATATTCATGAGGTATGTTACTGCCCCAAAGTGTACATTTTATGGCAAAAGATAGTGGCCAGCTATATACAAGGTTTGGTTTTGGCTATTAGGCATAATGTCAGTGTCCACTGTACTAGATAGTACAACATTCTAGTGGATTAGAAATGTAGTGCCAACCATAGAGACCATAGTGCTCCAACATTGGAAATTTATTCTTAGTGAGTGACTCGCATCTTTCAATATACTCACTTATAAACTGAAGACATGGAATTGTAATAGCCATGGTATGAAATGGTGGAACAAAGCTTGCACCTTACTACTGTTCTCATTAAGTTCTTCTTAAATGACACAAACTTGGTGCATTATTATTAACACCTGGATAATGGGTAAAGATGATTGTAATTTTTTTTACAAAATTTTCTTTGCAGTAGGTCACTTAACTTGTGGTTATGTATATGGTATCAACCAGAGCTGGATCATGGTCAGAAGGGGCCATAGGGAGGGAGGGAATGGACCACCCCCATAACATTTCTGGTGTCCCATTACTTGTCTCTCTTCTTCCCCAAATTACAATAAACACTGCTCAAAACTTTCAGTGACTTACCGTTTTCTTCTTTACTTTTGAAATGAAGGCAGAGATATGGATTTAATTTAAAACGTTTAATTTAAATATCCTTTGTTGACCAGGTTAGTCCTAATAAGTTAAAATAATCTTTTCAGGGGACACTGTTGGTGGTATTTATACTACTAGGGGAAATTTGACCAGGGCTTAAGGGAATTTCCCCCTGCTCTTTTTGATAGTTCAGGTGGATGTAAAAGATCTCAAAAACCTCTCATTAATTCAGGCAGATGGGGCCTCAGTTTAACATCTCATCCCAAAGATGACACACTCGACTGTGCAACACCCCACTCCCATTAAAGTTTATTGTCCATCTACATGGTGGTGAAGTAGAACCAAAAGCCTTCTACACCAAAGACCCGCTTGATTCTAGTATTAGCAGCAGTTCTTAATGGCAGCCCAACTGGCACTAAAGTTCCAACACTCAGTCAGCTACCCCTAGTAGCCTTGAGTGCACTGTACTAAAGATGAATGCACATACTACATATGCAGAGTGAGTCCTTAAAGGTGAAATGCATGTACATTTTTTTACTTGCTTAATTAAAATTAAATGTTGTGGTAGCCCCTAGCCAGCGGGCCATAGGCAACTGCCTGGGTGTCCTAGTGCTGGATCCTGTATCTGGATCTAGTATCAACAACTTGCCTATTATTAATTTTATAAACTTGATCTTATGATTTTAATAAAGGATTTTGGAACATAAAAAACATAATTAAGTGGAATTAGGTGGTTTATGCCAATTTGACAGTTATCTATTTTAGCAAAACGTAGGATTTAAAAAAACAGAATCAGCAAAACAAACTAAATAAATAAAAATGCTGGCAGGCAGAGTTTCACAGGCACAAATCACTCAGGTGATGATAAACCAAAGGTGTAGTTAATGATAAAAATCCACAAGAAAAACAAATAAAATGTGAGCGCTTTCATTAAACAAGTGATAACTTCATCAGACAACATTAGAATGTAAGACAGCCATTAATATAAATATAAAAAACACTCTGATTGGGTAAGCAAAGTGAGGCAGCTAGCTAAGCAACACTGAGACAGAACATTAATTAACCCCTTGATGACTGTGTTACAGTTGAAACTGTTGCATCTCAAATACAACTAAAACTTGTAATTAAAAGATAAATTATTAGTCTCATACTTGTGTCATGAATGATTCTAAATAGAATAAAACTAAAACCAAAGTCATTTTTAAAATCTCATGTTAAATATTTACATAATGCTAAAATGTTTACCAAAGCCAAATACATACAAAAGTGCTTGGTCTTAACAAATGTTTTGAGATATTTTGTTCCTTTCTAGGGCTTTTAATTTCAATACAGGAGAGATGGATGTCCTGTCATTTATCCCTGGCCATCTATCTGCCTGCAGTAAGATTTGCTACCTTAACTCCTTTAACTCTAACTGAAGTCCCCAAAGCTTTTTGTCACTGATGTCTACATGGTCTATTTCCTTAAATGTGAAATTGTGGCCAGTATAGTCATGAATATGCCTCGCTAAAGCATTATTAATATTATTATTTCTTATGGCATAGTTGTGTTCATAAATTCTGGCGTTAAATTTCCTTTCTGTTTTGCCTACATAAAATGCTAGGCATTGGTCACATGTAGCCATGTAGACCACTGCCTTGGAGTGACAGTTATATTTACCTTTTACATAATGGTCTATACCATTCACTGTAAATTTGCTGCCTGATTTCACCTTGTGGCACCAGTTACAAGACTCATATTTGTACATCCCTACATGTCCCATTCTAGTGTACTTAGAACCTTTCCTAAGAAGGTCTTTTAAGTTTGAGCCCCTTCTGTATGTAACTATAGGTCTTTTTCCTATTTGTACCCTGATGTACAAGTCATCCATTAAAAAGTCCTAGTTCTTATAAAAAATGGACATCAAGTGGTATGTGTCAGAGTTGAATGTAAGCACCATAGATCTACAAAAAGAAATTTTTTCCAACTCAGGTCTCCCCTCTTCAACTTCAGAGGGGCTGCTGTCTAATGTGTTTTCCACAACTATGGGCTTAAAATGCTCTACTCTTCTTTTAACTATCACTTTCTGCATAAGCTCATTGAGCAAGTCTGCTGGGTACTCCCTCCTCAAGAACATAGTTTTTAAGTTGTCACATTCAGTGAGAAAATCTTCTTCTCTGGAGATCATACGGGCTGCTCGAACTAATTGCCCTTTAACTACCGACCTCTTTTGATGCTTGGGGTGGGAGCTAGTGTAATGCAGGAACACGTTTGAGTAGGTCTCTTTCCTGTGGATCCTAGTAGCATACTTTTCATTATGTGTGTCTTTGTATAAGTGGACATCAAGGTAATTCATATAATCCAGGTTAATCACCCAAGTGAACTGCAGGAATTTAGTGGTGGTGTTAAGGTATCTCAAAAACTCTTCCAAAACAACCAGTGACACATTCCATATCAAGCTATCATCTTGGTATCTATAATACAGTTTGACCTTAGAATAGTACTGAGACTGAAATACATAATTTCTTTCCCAATATGCCATTACTACATTCGTGAATGCCCCACCACAAGCTGAACCCATTGCCACTCCTATTTTCTGCAAAAAGAAACCTGCCATTAAAGGAGAAATAGTTGTTTCTTAAAACAATTTCTAATAATTCCAAAATTAGATTAATTTTCTCCTGGTTAACTTTGTATAACAACAGCAGGCCACCCACCCACTCGAGACCAATTTCTTGTGGGATGACCATGTACAGGTCTTTTACATCTATAATGACCATGATGTCACTTGCGTCATAGCTGGTTTTGTTCACTTGTTCTAAAAAAGCCCAGGAGTCTTTACAAATTTGGCTTTCATTACGCAATATTTTCTTTAGCTCATGGTCTAAAAATTGGGCGCAAGCAGTGGTAATGGAGTGTCTTCCATCCACTAAGGGCCTCATAGTGGATTTGATAGGTTCTTGTGGATCTTGGGAATACCAAAAAACACTGGTATCCTTGGGCTAATGATGTTAAGATAGTTATGTAAGGAAAGGTCGATTCTTCTTTTTAGAAATATGTCAGTGAGTTGGCTGTAGATTTTCCTATATGCTGCATTTAATTCATTAAGGGACACTTTCGTGTAATTTCCTGTGTCTAACATAGCCAACATTTTGTCACTGTATGTGGAAGAGTCCATGATTACAACCCCACCCCCCTTTGTCAGGTTTCATAACCCTGATGTCATGTTCTTGCAGTTCCAATTAAAAATCATGTTCACTTTGGTTCATGCTGTGAAGTGTTTGAGCTGGCCTGTATTTGTTCTTATTTAAATTATACAGATCTAGTTCACAAACTTTTTCATACATTGTTAGTTTCAGGTGCAAAGGGTTGTAGGTAGAACTGATTTTAAAAATGCTGCCTTCACTGGCATTAGTTTGGGAGGTAGTACCATGTAGTAAGGTCAAATTCAACATCTAACACAGTGTCTACAACATTAAATCTCTTACCAGGTACAAAAGACATTCCCTTAGACAATAAGTCAGCTGTAGTTTCATTTATACATAAAGTAGAATAATTGTGTACTGAAAAGTCTTTTTCATGGTTAAAAAACACTGTATAGGTACCTGCTTTTTGAACAGAGTCCACTGGTGTTGGGGTGCTTACATTAATGAAGGAGTCATTAACATCAGCATGGCGACCAGAAGTCACTAGTGGAGATGCTAAGCTCTCCAGTTCCTGTTCTTTGGCCTGGCCCCCTGAAAAATCTGTGTTTGGTAGCCACCCTGTGGTTGCTGCCTATTGTTGTAATGGCTTTTGTTCCTAATTCTTTCACTTCTTCTGAGTTCCTGGAATGCAGCATCATAGTTTAAAATCACATTGTCAGTCTCTTCAAACCTACATTCATCATTGCCAGTTACTTCAGGAGGGTGTGGTAATTGCTTGTTACTTTCCCCTCGTGGGGCTTTACATTTTTTGTATGAACCAGGAGGTTTAGGGTAGGCCATACCATTAGCATAGTCCAGAACATCCCTGTCCAGCATGTTCAGTTTACCAGCTTTCAGTTTTGTTATGTGCTGGTCAGTGCTAGTGTAAATCCTGTAATGTTCAAATTTCATGTTGCTATACTCATGATCCTCATGGATGGCAGAGTCTAGTATTGCAAGGTCTTTGAATAACAGTTCCAGTTCACTGTTATATTTAATTAAAAGCTCTAAATGTTCAAGCCCACATTTATCAAATAAGTTAACGTTCAGTGTACAAAACAGAGTCATGCTGTAAACCAGTAGGAAAGCGCCAGACCCTTAAACCTTTGGGAACCACTTTTAGTCTAGTGCATTTCCTTAGGTAGGCATTTTCCAGTTGGAGTTTCTTGCATTGTAATAATTTAACATCAAAATCTGTCAGCTTACATTCCAAGGAAGGGCTATTGTGTTCGATGCTTCTGTTAAATAAAACCCCATTCCACAACCACTCCTCCAACTGAGGAATGTCCTTGTTAAGAGTTTTTGTTAGTCCATTTCTTCCTGCAGCGTTCTGAGAGTTCCTGTTGTCAGATAAACTCATTCCTGCCATGCGCAGATGTGTTGTGCCTTCCTGCCTCAATTCATTTTGCTGTGAATCAGAAATGAGGCATAAAGGTGTATTGTGAAAGTTAGCAGCATGCTCGCTTGCCTCCCCATGCTGATTCGAGTGTGCAAGAGCAGAAGTGGTAATATTCAGTCCCACATGTTCATACAGACGATGTAGGATTTACCCATAGTTGGTGTGGTTTGGTCATAGGATCATAGATGGTTACTAGGCTAACAACAACAGAGCCTTTTAGACCCCCTCATCCCCATTCATGACGGAATTTTCCCAATTATCAATACTGTAGGACTAAAAGGCCATTATATAACATTGTGCTTTAGGGCATGGTTATGCCGCCCCTGTCCATAATGAACACATAACAACCCAAGGGTGAATTTGCAATTTCTTATTCAATCATTTGGCCAAAATGTGTTTGAAATGACTAAGAGAAAAGCTCTACTTTGCATGAATGGCTAGTCTGTTCCAGAGAATGGATAATCTCTCACAAACATACCTGCCTCTCCAACATGTTTTGTTTATGTCAAAGAGGAGGTTTAGATCTGTAGATCAGATATTTCTAGTGTTGTTTTGTGATGTATAGCAGATCCATCAGGGTACCATGAACAAACACAACCACAGATAAATCTTGCATTACCCACACCAAGTCATGGGCTACTGCTGGTTTAAAATGATACTACTTAAAATAAACTACTCACCTTTTCCTAAACAATGCCATTGCATAATTGTACTTTAATGTACTCCTTTACCTCCTTGCGCTAAGATACATCTTAAGAATATATTCAGCATATGCAGACTTTAATTTATACAGTACTTCGCTATTATTGCTATTTCTGTTACTTTTTTTTTTTTTTTTTTATTTTATCAGGGGCACAAATTCTTATAGCTTCTTCCAGCCCTGGCATCCTGCCCCATCATTTTTTTTTCTTTATTGAGACAACAGTATGCCTGGCATGTACTTTGCTTATTGGACATATGTGTGTTTGGCTGCTAAAACAACATCACACTTTAATATAACATTTGTTTTATCTAAGTGTGTAGCCATATTAAAAAAAATCACTGCAGCATGCTACTGTGTTATTTTCTTTATATAACACAGGATTTACAATAGGTGCATTAACCTGGCTGATGGATCAGAGTACATATTTTTGAATACTAAAGACCTTTTAATGTATAATTTGTATTCTGTATTAGAATTCTGATAAAATTTAATACCGTAATTTATATAACTTTCAACTAGATACATTCAACTTTCACAGAGATGTTATACCATTTACAAATAACTTCTTCTATCAAATTGATCTCACTTATATGAAACTGTCTGGTAATTGTATTCATTTAAAGAAAAAATCATTCCTTAGCGTTGTGCACTTTAAAACAGCTGTCATAACAGTCCTGTATAATATGGTCAACAACATGTTAGGTAATATAATAAGTTCACACCTAACTGCAACAGCAAGCAATTCAAAAACAAAAAAGCCTATCATATCATATCAAGAGTCTTGTTGTGTATATGATGAAATTCACAGTGTAAAAAATTTTTTTTAAAAACAAACTGTCCTTGACTATGTCATTTTATTTATTAAATGCCTGCAAAAATATAAGACTGTCTGTATAATAGCTGCAATGCATGAACCAGTTTACTCCTATATTTCATGTTACATTTATGGGCAGATTTGCTTTGCCTTCCTGAATATGTTGAAATGCAGCATTGCCCACATTACAAGTCCATATACATGAAAGCATGAAACTTGTACATGAAGAAATTAATATTATTCATTAAAAACAGTGTGTCTATATGAGTAAAGTTGTCTGTAATTTTAAACTGTCACAAATGCACATTTCTCTTTAGAAAATGAAAACGGATTACAGTAAGTATCTCATATTGCAGAAGCAGTCGTTGTCTATTAGTTAGTTTCCATCCCCCAACTGATAGCACTTACTACAACAAAATAGTTACTGGGAAGGAATTTAACACCTAAGGCCACCTCAGCAAAAGTATAATGCTCTTTTAAATGAAAATGATAACTGCTGGTCTAAGTGTCTCTAGAAGGTGTGACAGATGCAATGACATAACTAATGACTACCTTTAGCTACCTTTAGCTAGCATCAGCATTTCAAAAATGCTCAAAGCTGTATTCATTTTTTCTCATTAGTTTTGCTACCCCCCTTGCAGATTATTGTATACTATCGCATACAAAAAGAATGCCCGGTCGTGTTTTAGATTGTTTAGAAAACAACCTGGGATCTTATCTGGTCCCATTGAGTCTGTGTTTTGGGCTTGGAGAGCACAGAGATGACCTTTTCTCTAGTGATATTAGGCAGAGGGCTGGTGTCAGGTATGCTTTGGGATATGGTAGGTGGGAATAGTAGGGTGAAGTTTGCACTGAATATGTCAGCTAGCAGGTTGGCGATATCTTCCGGTGTGGTATGAGTGATTCCATCTACAACCAGTTCAGCACATAGCTGGGCATTCCCTTTTAGTCTTTGGCTGCAGTTAAAGAATGCATTATAATCATCCTTGGTTAGGGATGCGATTTTAGTTTCATAATTTGCTTTAGAAGACTTTACAAGATGTCTGATTTTCTTGTTTAGGCATAGGAGGGAACTCTTCCTCTGCAGAGTGATATTCCTCTTATTTTTTGATAATAGTTTCTTCCTCTTGTTATATAATGTGTTTATACTTGAAGTCCATCATGGTAGCTTGTTTTTACAGGAAGACCTGGTTTTGATCCAGTCAGGTTCAGGAGTGTTTATGCCGTCACTTGTGTTTGTACAGGGCATTTGTGTACACTTTGGCTTATTTATCGTTGATGTATGCGACTGCAAGTGATATGAAGCTTTTTATACCATCACTTAGTAGGCTGTAGTTAGCTTTGGTACAGTTTTTTTATAATTTTTGTTCCTGTGAGTGTGTCAGTTCCAGTAGTTACTTCAAATGAGGCTGATAAGTTGTCTGACCTAACTCGGGAGAGCATCACGCATGGGGAATAACAGTGACCCCCCCCCCATGTTGGTGAGTACTATATCTAGAACATTAGACCTCCTAGTGAGGGCGCAGACTATCTGTTTGTGTTAACTAAGTCCAGGAACCTCTAGGTGTGCATGTTTTGGCTCATGTATGTCCCTCAGTCTATAGAAGGATAGGTGAAATCTCCCACAACTAGGGTGTTTGGGCTGCATGGTGAGGGATTCCAGTATATCAAGGTAGGTGGTGTGCTTATCCTGGTTCATGATGGGAAATATTTAGCTAGAAATTATGTGGTACGGTACATTCCCAATAGTTAAATGGACAAGGAGTAGTTTGAGAGAGTCATGCTATTTGAGCAGTCTCAAAGTGTACTTGGTTTAAATGAAGATGGATACACCTCCACCTTTGGTTCCTCCATGCTCATTTTGAGGTCTAAATGAGTGGAAGGTACTGTAGCCTTGTACAGCCAGGGTGCTCTTAGTGGCCTTGATGTCTCAGTGACCATACAGACATCAGTATCTTCCAAGGTGAGGAGTGCTACTAGGGAGTGCAGTTTCATGTTTAAACTCCTAGAACTAAGCAGCACAACCCTTAGTTTGTCTCAATTAGATTTTGTTACATTGGAAAATTTGCTGTTTTGACATTGCCTAAAAAAAGCACTAGGGGAGAGGCAAGGTCTTTTGCCAGTATCCAGTAGCCTGGGGGGACAGGTACAGAACATCTCTAGCAAAGCAGTGAGCTCTATCTAGCATATCCTCCCAAGCTGACATACTGGATCCCCCTGGACTGACACCAGAAGCTGAGACAATTTTTGAAATTAATCAGTTTATGTTTATAATGTGGCATCATCCTGGGTGAGGGTATGATACTGCTTAGGTCTAGGGACAGACCTGTCTGGCGCACATAATCAGAGAGCTATGTCATGTCTATCTTCATAAGTCCAGAGAGATATGTTTCAAGTCATTCACTCCAACATGGACTTTGACAGAGTCACAATGGTACTTGTTGTTGAGTGACTTGAGTGCATGGGAGATTTATTGGACCGTGGCACCTGATATTCAGCTGACCGTTTCCTTCTCCTTGTCCAGTGTGGTGAGGGGGATATATGTTTGTCTCACTATGGATTGCTTATGATCAAGACACTTGATATGTTTTGCCTTAGGGGCTTATTTGTTGAGACATGGGTGTGTGTGTTGATATGTGTAGTGGTTTCTTTTTTCTTAGTGGTGAGTGTGGGTGGTGTGCATTTGGGAGGTCTCTGTTCTTTAGATATACTTTTAGTGAGTACCCCCGCGTACATGGGATTATGTGTCATGACCTTATTTTATGCTAGAGGTGAGGTTTCTGTGAGAGGTGAAGTTCATAGGTTCATAGGTAGGTACTAGGCTATCTGCCCAAAGGCATTTATAAGCCTAGCTGGAATGTGTTGGCTTTCGCCACCCCTTAGATTAGTTCCCTGTGCCTCTGTCCTGCAGAGCCATTGAAGTGATCTCTGGAGTAAACTTTCTGTTTCCCATCCACTCGTAAAGGTTTCTCTTGAAGAGGGTTAGCAAAGAGCTCTGCCTAATGTAGATTGGAATCTTGTTCCAGAGCATGGGAAGTCTCTGGGACAGGAATCTATCCTTCCAGCATGTCCTATTTATTGTTGTGGTGAGGTTTAGATCCCTGGAGCATGTCCATCAATTTTGGGTTGGACATGGCCTTGTATGCCGGGCAGAGATCACCTTTGAGTAGGCAGTATGCAACCGAGTACAGCTGGAGTTTCTTCAGTCGAGCTGCATAGGGCATCTGCTTGGGGCCAGTGATCCTCTTGGTGAGGAACTTCTGTGGTCTTTCCAGTTGCTGCAGGTGTCTTGTAAGGTACATCCCAAATGGGACATTGCACTCTATGATGGGTCTGATGAGTGATGCGTAGAGGGGCCCAATGACCTCTTTTGATCTGGATGCAAACCCTTTTAGTGATTAGGTGGGCCACATAGAAGGATTTTCTAACCACTTTGGCAATGTGATTATCAAAAGAGAGGTTACTATCTACTTGGATCCCCAGATCCCTTATTACATCTTCCGTATTTAGGGGGCTACCGCCTATGTGGTAGTTTGTGGGTACTTTGTTTTTTCCAAAGGGGATGACTATGCACTTCTTGGCATTTAGCTTGAGGCCCTGGTTTTGGCACCAAGTATCTGTCTCAGTGAAACCCTTTTGGAGGATGTCTGTGTCAGCCGGAGAGTCAATTATAGCCCCTAGTTTGCAGTCGTCTGTGAACTTAGTCAGCCATAGTCCTCCTGTGCTTGCCTATACCTCTGAGAAGTATATGCTGAACAGGAGGGGTCCTAGGACTGAGCCCTGGGGAATGCCACTTGTAACCAGTTTAGAGTCAGACCTAGCTCCTGCAACTCTTACCATGTGGGTTCTGTCCGTGAGCCAGTTGGCAACCCATCTCATGATGTAGGGGCTTATGTTTAGGCTGCTGAGCTTGTCTATAATACCTGAGTGGGGAATGGTGTTGAAGGCCTTTATGAGGTCTAGGTAAGCTGTGTGGACCACCTTTCCCTTGTTTATAGCCTTGGTAACTGTCTCAAAGAAGTCCACCAGGTTTAGGAGGCATGATCTACCCTTAAAGTCGAAATGGGTAGGGTCCAGTGTTTGGATGTTTCCAATGTCTCTGTTAATGAGATCCTTGATGATGCACTCCATAGCTTTGCAGACCAAGCTAGTCAGGCTTATAGGGCTATAGTTCTTGGGGTCCGTTGTGGCTCCACCTTTGTGGAGTGGAATAACCATTGCTGTGCGCCACTCTGTGGGCATGTAGCCTGTGGAGAGGCTGAGTTTAAACAGTGTGTTTAGGTGAGGAGTTAGTTCATCTTTGAGCTTGTGTAGGATGCAGCCTGGGACACTGTCCAATCCCATTAATGCTGTGTTTTTGGCTTTGGAGAGGGTTGTTTTAACCTGAGTGTCTGTGATTTCAGGGGAACTACATTCTTCTAGTATAGTTATGGGCCCTTTTGGGGGGTGAGAGGGGAGGTGAAGTTTGTACTGAACCTGTCTGCCAGGATGTTGGCTATATTGATCAGTTCAGTGTATTTTGTGGCATTCTGCACTAACTTGGAGCAGATCTGAATTGCAATAACTAAAGAATGCCTTGTGGTTATCCTTGGAGTCCATGGCAATTTTTCTTTTGAAGCTAGCCTTGGATGATTTTATGAGGGAATGTAGTTTCTTGCTGATACTGATCAGGGATGTCTTCCCTTCTTGGGATTTTACTCTTTTCTGTGCTAGTTTCCTCCTTCTATTGTATAGCTTGTTTATGGCAGAGGTCCACCAGACTGGTTTCCTTTTCTTGGAGGAGTGAGTTTTGGTTTTGTTTGGGATAGCACAATCCATGTATTCTTGTAGGTGCCCATAGAGTGCATTAGTAAAGAATTTTGCAGCATTATCCATTAGCATGGGGGCTTTGAAACTTCCCACCTCATTCTTAAGTAACGTGAAGTTTGCTTTTGAAAAGTTTTTCACGGTGGTTTCTTTGACCAGGGGTGGTGGTGGTGGAATGTGGATATCCAGAGTGATTAGTTTATGGTCAGATCTAACCAGCAAGGGGTTGACCTCTGGTGTGGAACACCAGTCGCCCATGTTGGTGATGACTAGGTCCATTATGTTGTCACCTCTGGTGGGGGTGTTGACCAGTTGATCCAGGGTATTTGAATTTATAAATTCTAGGAAATGTTGGGCAAGGGAGTTCGTACTTGAGTAGTTCTCCCAGTTAATGTTTGGGTAATTGAAATCACCCAATATCAGGGTGTTTGGTAGGACCCTTATGTTTCCCAGTGTTTCCAGGAATGCGGAGTGGGGGTCCTGGGACATGGTGGGTGATCTGTAGCAAGCTATAATTTGAATAGCAGTTTTGCCCATTGTTAGTTGCACATGGATGATCTCTGAAGTATCGTGCTGTGCGAGTATCTATATTCATCAAGGATACCCACATCTCCAGGTTAGTGGCACAGCACGATACTTCAGAGATCATCCATGTGCAACTAACAATGGGCAAAACTGCTATTCAAATTATAGCTTGCTACAGATCACCCACCAAAATTGATAATTTTTTCTCTATACCGTGGTATAGTTCCTGGTGAGGGCAGGATGCTACTCAGGGTCAGGGTCATACCGGCCTGGGCTATGTGATCAGAGAGCTCCTTCATGTCTCTTTTCATGTAGTCCAGGGAGGTATGGCTCAGGTCATTCACACCAACATGGACAATGACAGAGTCATATTTGTACTTGCTCTGGAGTGACTTGAGTGCTTGTGTTATGTGGCGGATCCTGGCACCCAACAGGCAACTAACAGTAACCTTCTCCTTTTTCAGCCTAGTGAGTGGGGTGTCAGTGTGCCTGACTATAGAGTCACCTATTACTAGTGTGTTGGGTATGTTATTTTGCCTTAAGGGCTGTGATTGTGTAGCGCACTGGTTTTGTGAAGTATGTGTTTCATGGTTTGTGTTGGGGGGTGGCGGTTGCTTGGATGTCTGCTTTGGAGGTCTCTGCTGCTTTTGCAGATTTTTATTTAGAGCCTCTAAGTATGTTTTTGTGTATTTATGTGTGCTTTTTGCCAGTGCTGGTTTCACAGGTCTATGTGAGACTGATGATGTGATGCAAATAATTCCCTTCTCCTCTTGACTGCCTGGTCCAGTCTTGGGTTGAGGAGCTTAGCCTCCAGTTTGGCTGTAAAATTGCATCTCTCACATGTATTAGTGTTTGGTGGAAGGAGGAGAGGGTTGTCTGTGTACATGAGGTAATTGTAACATTGCCTTAAAATGCCCAGATTCACCAGTTGGACTGGAGAGTACACCTGAAACTGCCCTTTGGACATGCCTGGATAGGTATAGTGAACTGTTTTACTGATTGGCTGGTAAGGTCGAATAGAGAACCTTGGGGGTCTAGAGCTAAGGTTTATTAGTGCTTGCTATGAGTTTTGGGCATGTGCCGGGATGAGAAGTGAATGATTTGAGTGCTTAAGTTGAATGTTTGTCTAGTTCAAAGGGAAAAATTGAACAGTAGACTTTGTGGAGCCGGGAATAGTTATATCCTAGGTAACTGGCGCTGCCCGGTGTGCAAAACTGTACAAATGCGGGTTTTATAACAGGGAAATGAAAGAGATAGAAATTAGCCCAAAATGGCCAACAAACTACTAATTTCTGAGCTGAAACCACTCCTCCAAGGACAGATAGGCTGCTCAAAGCTCCCTCTCTCACAGTGAACAGAGAAACTTCCTTCTATCCAAGTAAGGTATGGGCAAACACAGAGACTTGTAGCACAGCCCTGAATTCAGCACTATCCTGAAAACTGGACTAAACTAGCTTACAAAGGTGGAAAACAAGTATATATATATATATATTTTTCAGAAAATAAAGCAGATACAATCAAAACACACTTAAAATGCACAGAAATGGCTATCACACTTGAGTGTGTAGCCTACAACAGTTAAACAGGTAATTTAAACACAAAAACAACTTTGTTAAAGTGCAGGCAGTAAAATAAGTACAATATGTAGCTGAAACAAGCTTTTTAAATTACATAAACTCTAGAAAATCTGTGTTTTAGGAGGAATTAGTTAAGGCAGCAAGAAAATACAGAAAAATTATACTTAATCACTCCAAAGTCTCTCTTTTGTCTTTCTGTTGCTGTAAAATTCTGCAGGGCACCAGGCAGGAGCTTGCTGAGCTGTATACTAGCAAAGAAACCTTGCAAATGCGGGTTTTATAGCAGGGAAATGAAAGAGATAGAAATTAGGCCAAAATGGCCAATAAACTACACATAACCTATTTGATGTGTGGTTTGTTTTTACGTGAGAGAATTGACTTCAGTTCCACAGTGTATTTGCATCTCTCACATAGGGTGTTAGTTTGCTTTTGGAGTAAATGGTTGTCAGTATACATGAAGCATTTGCTACACTGCCTCAAGATTCCCATATCAGTCAAGCCAGAAGAAGAAATGATGTAAAACTGTCCATCCATCCACTGTGGCAGGATTTTTCTGAATGCAGTATTTGGGAAGGAATTGGGCTAGCTGGACTTAGTCACAGACAGCAAAAATGAAGCAGCAAATCTACTAAACACAGTTAAAGTGCAGTGCTGGCTTAAAATATTCTTATTTTTTAGGGTTTATTTTCAGTGGATTCCTTGGATTTCAGTGCAGATGTACTCCAGGCCTCTGGCTAAAGTTGCCAAACAGTGAACAGATCCAGTAAAGTGAGGGCAAACCTATAATGTGAGGCTTATACACAGGCAAATTTTAACAGTTTAAACACAACTACCAATGAGAAAGCCCCAATCTGAGCCCTTATAGGTTCATAGGTTTATAGGTAAATACTAGGCTATCTGCCCTAGGGCATTTATAAGCCTAGCCAGAGTGTATTTGGCTTCCGCCTCCCTATTAGATTAGCCTACTGTGCCTCTGTAAAGTAGGTCACAGAAGGTACCCTTTTAAGATTAGTTTACTGTGCCTCTGTCTAGCAGGGACACAGGAGAGATCCCAGGGGTGAATTTGCGATTTCCCATCCATGTGCCCAATTTTCTCTTGAAGAGAGTCAGTGATGGGCTATGTCTAATATGAATTGGGATTCTATTCCAGAGTGAGGGGAGCCTCTGGGAAATGAATCTGTCCCTCCAGCATGTCCTATTTATTTTTGTGCTGAGGTTTAGGTCCCTGGAGCATGTAGCTCTAAGGGACTTGGATTTTTTGAGGTGGAGCATGTCCATTAATTCTGGGTTTGACATGACTTTGTACATCAGGCATAGATTGCCTCTGAGTAGGCAGTAAGCAACTGAGTAGAGCTGGAGTTTCTTTAGTCAAGCTGCATAGGACATCTGTTTTTAGCCCGTGATCCTCTTGGTGAGGTACTTTTGAGGTCTCTCCAGTTGCTGTAGGTGTCGGGTAAGGTATATCCCAAAAGGGGCATTGTATTCAATTATGGGCCTGATGAGTGACGAGTAGAGGGGCACAATGACCTCTCTTGATCTAGATGCAACCCCTTTCATGATAAGGTGGGCTATATAGAAGGTCTTTCTAACCACTTTGGCAACGTGATTATCAAAGGAGAGATTACTATCTACGTTGGTCCCCAAATCTCTAATTACCTCTTCCATACTTAATGGATTACCACCTATGTGGTAATTTGTGGGCAACTTGTTTTTCCCAAAGGGGATGACTATGCACTTCTTAGCATTTAAACAAGAAACTTCCCAAACACTGTCTTCCAGGACCACATGAAAAATCCAGTACGAAACCTGCGTTTTGTTTCTGATGAAGTTGGATACTTAAATCTGATGAAAAGTGCATGTTTAAAGAGAAGCTTAAATAAATATTTCAAATGCAGGTTTCGTAGTGGATTTTTCACGTGGTCTTGGAAGACAGTGTTTGGGAAGTTTCTTGTTTACCTGCTTCAAACCATTTTCAAGACTTCTTAGCATTTAGCTTGAGGCCGTGGCTCTGGCACCAAGCATCCGCCTCTGTGAGACCCTTTTGGAGGATGCTTGTGTCAGCTGGAGATTCGATTATGGCCCCAGTTTGCAGTCATCTGCGAACTTTGGCAGCCATAATCCCCCCATGTTAGCCTGAACCTCAGAGAAGTATATAGTATATAGAGAAGTATATAGCTATAAAGTATATTCTCGAGCAATCCCCAACTCTGATGGATCCTAAGCTATACACTTCTCCAACAGGGGTGCAAGGAGGCTCTCTTAATGTAAGATGGCTGGTTTAAGAACACAGTGATATCAATTAGTCTAAATTCAGCAGATCTGATTCTAGCCTATGCTATGTAAGGCAAGAACACACAATTTCTAGATGGGAAGGAGTAAGGGAGAGTCACTTAAAGGTCAAAATGAGAATGTTTAGTAGTATACTATAAGTTGACCTGCAGTGGTGCCACTCTCTGCACAAATTGGAAGCTCCTTGAGCAGCTATGAATAGTGGGAGATTATGGGGAGCATTTCCTATAAAGGACTTTTAACTGGAGAGGTTTGCTTATATGCAAGTATGGGAAACCATATTTGAGCATCACATAAATGTGAGACTGGTATACCAGCAGGATGAAAGACTTTTATAAAATTAAACCCTCAGGCCAATCAGATAAAAACACAATAAGCTATTGACCAGTAGTTCCAACCTTGGATGGGTTGAATTTAGCTTTTGGCTCCCACCAGAGTGCAAAAGAACCCTCTTAATGTAAAAAAAAAAAAAACTGGATTTGAGCTCATGTGCACTAACAAATATTTTACAACAGAAGTAAGAATTCCTGCAATATCAGGAATCCTTGGAAATAAGTTCACTAACCCTGAGAAATGTTCACACACACAAAAACTTTACAAAGCTTAGAAATATTTGGTAGACATAGGAGAACTTTGGCAAACTCAGAACAGCTTTAGCAGTATCAGAGGAAGTTAAGAAATATCAGTATACTTTTAAAACAACCTTAGAGCAGTACACTATCAAACAGATGGAGTTTTGTTATCAAGTGCAGGCTGAAAAACAGTAATAAATTCAACAAAATCAAATCAATAAATGCAGCACAAAAGTGTTAAATATCTCTCAAACTGATAGAACAAGTACAAACAATATACTTATCCCTAGGATTTCCACCTTTTCAAATGTCCAAAGTGGGACATTTTTTGTAGAAATGTGAGATTTTACATGACAAAACATACCCAAGGCCAGTGTAAAGGACATAACTTCACTTTTTTTGCCAAAATAAAAGCTTATTCTTGTAGCATTTGAGTTTGCTTATGCTATTTCATATACAACTTAGGTGTTTCAGAAACAAAATAACTGTTTTATGCAGCTATTAAAAAAAACTTAGGATACATTTTTGTCCTAAAATCTCAGGACATTTGCCATTTCCCCCCGCAGGACAAATCTGCCCAAAGAGGGACTGGTGCTAACCCTACTTATATCAGCCTTTTAGATCCATATGGTTTTAGAAGCAATCAAAGTCTTGTAGTCATAGGTGTCCAAGCCAGGCACAAGGAAGCTCTGAATAAATGAAGGAATTATGAAAGAATTTTCTAAGATTTTTCTTAAATGATTTAAATGTGTCTATGTTTTTTACTTCTGCTGGTAGTTGGTTTGACATAGCTGGTCCTTTTAGTGTATTTGTTGTGTCCTCTCCCCCATTTTCTAATTAAATCCCCCAAATAAGTTGACCTGTTTCATCCCATGTACCTTTAGTTTTGCATTCCATTTCCCTATCTTTTGCTGAAGTTCCAACTCAGTCTGTTTGTAATGCCACATTGTCGGCTTGCTGTAGCTTTTTTGATCTCAACCCTCCAAACTGTTTGATCATGTAGTACATCACCAGCATGAACTGTAGTGGACTCAGAGCTGAACCCTGATGTGCCCTCAATCACACTGAGTGATTATTCTTTGAATACAAACTTTGAACTTGAGTAATTGGGTCCATGTACATAGGATGCCCTATTTCTTCCAATGTTTCTTGGACTATAAACCATTGCAGGACTGGGCAAATTTAATTCCTTTCCTTGAGACCTTGTTATATGCTTTCTTCAATTCAAAGAATGATAGTCAAATTTTTTTCTCATCTCTAGCTTCTTATTCACTATTTCCCTGAAAACATCAAGTGAGTTATGTTGCATTTGGATCTGAATTTGAACTGTTCATCTCCCAGCTTAATTTCTACAACTCTGTGTATCCATTTATAAATCACCTTCTATGTAACTTTCATGCAGTCTGACACCTTTATACTGTACACAATCGTGCGTTTCTCCTTTCATCTTGTATACTGGCACTAGAATGTTTATTTTCTAGTCATCTGGGAGATGCCTTTCTCTCCATACTGTTATGAGTACCCTCAGGTGGCATTTCTCCCATATCTTGTCCAAGGTCTTGACCATATCTGCTATGACAACCCCTGGGCGTGCAGTTTTCTCTGACTTAATTTTCATTAATGCTGTTCTTACTTCTTCTACCTGGGTCTGTTGTAGTCCCATCTTTGTGCAGGGGAATAACTATTGTTGTGTCACTGATACAGAATAGCCTTCTGTAGGGGTTATGACAAGTCATGTTTCTGGCTGACCTGCAGACAGTCTGGTATGTTGTACAGCCCACCAGAGGTAGTGTTCCTGGCATTAGGCAGCAATTTAAGAACATGTTCTTGGTAGAGTTGAGGAGGTTGTAGATGCAGTTCTGCACCTCAGAAGGAACTGTTACCCAGACTTCCTGAGTACGGTATTTGATTAAAATGATTATAAAAGCAAAGCTGCTCACTCATTTTCCTAAACCTAATAACGTGCATCTTTTTCATCATAAGGGACAGTTTTTTTTAATTAATTGGTTAAGATCACTTGACTTAACCTTCCATCATCAATATCAGGGTTCTGTTTATTTTAATATGTTGCCACAACAATGGCATTGAAGTGAAATACCACATATAATATTCTTCTGAAGTACAATGCTTTACATATTATAAGAAGCTTAGAAAATCCACAAATAGACTGCTTGTAGTTACAACAGTAGCTGGTAATATTTGCTATTTACTTTAAAAAAATACTGGTTGCTCTTTAATAGTTACCTCAGATGAAATGTGTAAAGGTAATTAATGCTGCATTTTTATAGAATGAAAACAGTTAATGTGTTGCACTAAAAACATGAGATAAACATGTGAGCATATCTGTAAAGTGGTATGATTTGCATAGCATAAAAAGAATTACAAGTCAAATAGGAGATCAGATTGTGTACTCCTTACTGATACCCACCTCATGATGTATCTCTAGCTTCTATAAGAGCAAAGCCTGTCAGGTCAGGGATGAATTTTCAGATGCCCTTCCAGTTATCAAAGTTCATCTTGAAGGATGCAGGGGTGTCACTCGGTTTAACATATAAGGGAAGTTTATTCCAGAGATGGGGTAAACATTGAGTGATAAATCAGTCCTTCCAGTGTTTCTTTAATAGGTAGGTGGAGATTCAAATTCTTTATTCTAGTGTTTATCATGCTGTTTATCTAGCTGATATGCAAATGATCAAAGAGAATCTGGTCTTTAATGGTACAAAATGAAGGACATAAATCTCCACTTAAGACCCTACTGGAGACCAAGTATAAAAATGGGGCTTTTAGACCTATGATATTTTTAATTACTAAGTGCTAAGGCCTTTCTATCAATACAAAAGTTCTGGACAGGCAGGTACCAAAGGGGACATTGTGTTCTATGGCTGATCTAAATAGACAAAGTACAGAGAGAGAATAACTTATTTTGGTTTAGATGAGATACCTTTAAACATCAGTTATGCTAAATGCTAAACAGAAGATTTCCCTTCGTGGTGGTCAAAGGAAAAAATAGTTGTTGATGAAGGTGTGAAGATACCTGACTACTCTATTTGTTTGATGTGGGGGTATTATGTCTACTGTAAGATGAAGATGAGTATTTTTTTTATCAGATTTAACAATAATACACTTTTTTGCATTTAATTTTATTTCTTTTTCAACACACCATTGGTTTGTGAGGAACAGTTATTGCAGTAGTGAGATATCAGGGGTGATTAGGCAATAACACCCAACATGCAGTCATTGGACATAAATACCCAACTTGCAGTTAGATTTTGGTCATTAAATTTAACACAGTACTTCCTATATTTACTGATTTCTTCAAAACGTCACTTCTGTTTTTCGTACATAACTTACTGAATAATTTGAGTAGGTCTATACAGAGATTTAATATTACTAACTCTATAGCATCTGAAAACCTTCTTTAGTGGAAAATACAAAGCTGCTCCTCTTTTTGCCATGTTGCTATGATTTTTAAAGACCATTGCTATGATTTTCCTGCTCACAGGTCATATGAGGTATGTATATGAGGATTGAATTATAAGTCAGCTACCCTTACCTTCCAAGTGCGCCTGATTATGCAGAATGCATCACATTTAAGGCACAGTGCTCACAAAGTTCTGCAGTTTCATGCTGAGAGTGTTGGCTCTACTTTTCACATTCTCATTGGCTCATATACGACAAAGACAGCCAATCGTTATATAGGTAGCATGAGCCAATCACAGGTCGACTATGATGCAAAGCAAACCAACCAGGAGAAGCAGAAAAATGAACAGTGATCAATGAGGAATTTCTGGGCTGCAGTTTTCACACCATTGCAATGCATTTAAAAAAGGGTATTGCTGGGACCACTTTTCTTTGTGGCTTTATGACAACAGCTTTTTCTTTAGAAGGGAAGCAATATTAGGATTTAGGAGGTTTCTGGAACAGATGGATTACTTTGGCAACTGGCAAACTTCTGGGGACTGCAGCAGTTCAACTTCAAGCAAGGATATTAGGATTGTGGAACAAAAAACTGCTGGAGAGTGGAGACTATAGTACAATGTGCAAGTCAATATTTACAAAATGATCTGTGATTTTTTAAGCACATCTTGGCTGCAGGTAAGTGCCTATTTTTTAGTCCAGGTTTTGTTAGAACACTGGAGAAAGAATACATAAAATTATATATTTTTATAGTTGTGTTCTACAGGATAGCAGAGTTCTCTACTGTACTTTTGGTGGGGGTTAGGTAAAATCTGGCAGCTCTGTGTTTTTAGAGAGTTAGTTAGGCCCATTCTAGCAAGGTTTTCTTTTCACTGTCTGGTGGAAGGCAGAACAGTTTACTAATAACTTCAGCTAGGAGCTCACATAATAAAAAATGTTAACAAGTTATTATTTCCCATGAATATCAGTTAAGTCTTTTCTGTATTATAGCTTATTAGTGTTGTACAGAATAAGGGAATTGTGTGCTGTGAATCTAGTGGTAGTGGTGGGGATATTCTAGCATCCTCAGTGTTTTATGTTTACAGGACTGTGGCTTGAGCTCTTCTTCCCCACGGTCTGTAAGAGGGCAAAACAGCTTAATAATAACTTCAACTAGGAGCTTACAGGATGGCAAAAATGAGTTACTTTATACTGACAATAAGTAATTTTATGCATAGCGTGATTCTGTATTTAGTGTGAATATCTGTTAAAATTGTTTTTAATGCTGACTATGTGACTGACCCGTTCAAGATAGAACTTCAAAAAATGTGGACATTTTAAGACTCAAAATTAGGTTATTCCTTTTAAAGAAGTACACTTAAGCAGTATTGTTTAATAAATCATGTGAAATGTAATTGCTGTGCAGGAAAAAGTGCATAGATTATGAGAGCTCAGTCTTATGCAGAGTTGGTGCTTTTGCTTTCTGACTGTAACTGGATAATTTGTCATTGATTGCTTAGCTAGTTATGTTGGTGTTTTTCTGGTTATACAATGAATTTTTGACTTTAGTTACACACTGTATTTATGTGTGTACATTGTTAAATTTTGGTTGACATATACTTCAACTTACTGATTTTGCTTAAAAGACTATTTCAGCCTTACACCATGGAAATGGTGTGTTTTCGTACAGTGTAAAAATAGGGTGCTCCACATTTTGCATGTTTGTCACACACTGTCAAGATTTGTGTTCCACACTGACCTCTTCACAGGTTGAGACCTATGCAGCTACCTTTCAACAAAATAGAAGGTTATTAGATATAAAGTGCTAACTTTCAAACAATCATAAACAAATTATTGTTTAAACAGATTCCAAATATTTAGAAATCTAAATTTTTTATATTTTATTATTTTCTGTTAGCTTAAAATCTATGTGCTAGCCTTCAGTGATATATATGTCAAGTTAAAATGAGTATAGTGCATTTGCCACAGTGAAAGGACTTCAAACTTCAGAATTGAAAGGAAATGCATTTAGCTAACATGAACGTCTGCTCTCCTGAAGGACATGGTAGATTGATGTTAAAGTAGGTTTTTAGGAAAACGAAGTCAAAGTAACAGGAAACAACATATGCTTCCCCAGAAATTGGTGAAGAAAGAAAAAAAAAAAAAAGAGAGTACTCAGTCCATAGATTTATAAAGTAGCTATCGTTGTAGACCTTGAAATATAAAGTGCACCAGTTGTCTGGACTGATAACTATAATCTACTTAATAGTGCCGATAATTAAATGTGATGGCTATTCAATGGGGCAGAAGCAGCTCTTGACAGGTCAGGAATTGTATGGGATGTGCCAAATGTCAGATGTAAAGCTACCCTTTCAAAACTCACAGTATACATCTGAAACAGAGATGTTCTTAAAGATATTAGGCTTAAGTGTTCAAAGAATTATCTTTTCACTTGAAACAATATTCTGAGTGCCTGAAAATCTAATTACAGAATCTCTTCTAAGCATAAAGTAATTGTTACAGTGCAGAAGTAACCTTTCAAATAAAAGTCACATGTGTGCTTACATAGTTTAGCATTTCAAATAACAATGAATTAATGATATTTGAGATAAATTATAATGCAATAAAATAGCATGTGAGAAAGAAAAAAAATCACAACACCTCAAGGGTGGAAATGAAATAGGTGGCTTATGCTGACTAAAAATATTATTTAGCTCAGATATTTTTTGAACTTCCTTAAAATTATTTCATTCACAAGACTGGAAAAAATGTGAGACCAAAGTAACTATGCTTTTGAAAGATGTTAGCAAAGACGTTTATAGAATTAAGTTGAAATGATAGATTTCCATGAATGCATATATTTTATACTTTATCTTCATGAAAATTGGATGCTCGAAGGAGTAGGTTTCTTTTCTAAGAATAGATAAAGGATTAATCAAGGAAAACTAAACTGGATGACCACAGTACAGTTTTACGTATACCTAAGTTGAAATAAGTTCATAAAGATTTATAAATGGTATAAGCAGACTAAAATATGCATATTCAGACTAATTCAAATTCATTCACATGTGCAGTACTATACAAGCTCATACTGAGTCATAAAAAGATGTGTACAGTTTATCTTCTCCAGATAAAATACTGTAGACCTGTCACATAACATTGTGGAACAGAAACTTCTACTTCTAGAATAAAAAAATAGCCTGGTTAAATGATTACTTTGAATAACAATATATTCACAGTGGTGTGTAAACATTATAACCAAATAGAACATTTTTCTACAGTTTGGCATGAATATGATATTTATAAGAGACAATTTACAATATTAGGAAAATGTATTTACTAAGGTTACAGTGACATCATCATTTTTGAGCAAAAGATTCAGTTTAAATAAGATATGATCACATTAGCTGATATGTGTTAAGCTTCCAAGTGCAAAAAAGGCATTCAAACCTCTTCCCTAATGCAACACAGATCATTTTGCAATTTGATAAAGCCTGCCTCTGGATTTGCTACTTAATGTGCTTCTAATGGTGTAATGATTATCTTTTGAATTTCCACTAAGGTATTTGCTAAACTTCCAAAAGGTATAATGTGTCACGTTAGATTGCATACGTTTCCCCAGATGGTTATAAAAAAAAATCATAAACTATTTAATATATTTTCAAAAAGTTTTAGTTCCTTCCTTGTTACCTTAATAGACAGCAGGAAATTATTAACAAATAACCAAGGTAGCAGTGAAAAACAAACTGCAAGAATGAAACTGAAAGTTTCCAAAAGAGTATTTTGCTATAAGACTGATTGAGAATGAATGATTTTAATTTCTGAAGTGCTAATCTGTTAAAATAATCTGGAACTGAATATTAAATGAGAATATACTGTGATATGGAGTGGGTTCATAGTAATTGCACTTGTATGTAATGGCAATATTGCAGGTTGAGTGTAAGCACAGCCTTAGCAGTATTCATAGATGGCAGTTGCATTTACGTGTAGTAGTCTCAAATGAATTTATGCAAAAGGAGAATTAATGGTATTAAAATGAGAAATGAAAAATCCAATGTTAAATAGTCCGCTTTCAGCCTGTTTGCGATTTATAGTAGCATTTTGACAAGTTTCTATGAGACATCCACAGAGGCATTATAAAAGGTGAAATTGTCTCTTTTCTATCTATTTTGCATTTGGTGAAGATGCTTACTGTTGCTGCCAGCCTAGCTATTTATGTGAATCTGATGCTTGCCTTCAATGATCTAAAACCACTTGCTCTCAACAGCCAAAAAGATCAAGATACAGACAAAGAATAATTCCTTAAAACTTTGATAATAAGAAATACTTGATAGATTTACAGTGGACAGGGATATTTAAGGGCAGTAATGAGCATGTATGGCCCATATATGGGAATGGTGGAAATGTGTGGCCTTCCTATACCATTAGATCCTAAGGTACGTGTAGCCCTCACTATACTTACCAAGGGGACCTTCTAGAGATAGACTGGCAACATGATGGATGTATTTTAGGGTTCTGCCTCAAGGATACTTAAGAATTTCCTTGACATACTATTGGTATGCGTGGATTCATATATCTGTTTCCTGGATTCACTTCAGGACCAAGCCAGAACTGTGCATGACTACTGTAGGATGGTACATTTCCCTATGGTGCATGGTGCAAGAGATTGCATCTATGTTGCCATTAGGGCTACAACAGAACCATGCAGGGAAGCAGCACTGAAATATGAACAGCTACTCTTCAATCAACTGCCAGGAAGTGTGTGATGCATGGGGGAGAGGGGGTACATCACCAACATGTTCTCCCAGTATCCTGACAGTGCCCTTGATTCCAATATCTGGCACACAAGTTAATTCTACCACTCCTTGCTGTATGGTAGGATGGCCCATGGTCACCTTGCTGATACATTTTAATTATAATTATCTGATTAGTTATTCTTTGGAAAAATATTGCATAGTAATAAATTACACTTGCTTTGTTGCACCCCCTTCTTTTCTTCTTTTTCTTTTCTTTGTTTATGTTTTCCAGGCGATGCAGGCTGTCCACTGCAGTCTTGATTAATGTCCTGTGTTCATAACCCTACAGAAGCTGATGAAGAAATGGATAACACTGCCCTGTCCCAGACATGAATTACCTCTGATAGAGTGTTTGGCCTGCTGAAAGCCTGTTTCCATTGCCTGCAAGAGTATTGGGGTGCTCATCAGTATGACCCTGCTTATTTATGCTAGATGCCTACTGCATGTTGCATTCCGCACATCATGAGCATGCCCTGGTCTGGTGGTGAACTACACTATGATGTCACTGCAGCTCCCAGTACAGGTCCTACCATGTCAAAAGTACTGGTGGCCAGTAGTAAAGGATTCCATGTGGCAGGCTTGTGCAGTGTTTATGGCTACACAAGAAAAGAGTTGTCGTCTAGTCCACAACTACATACCATGACATTTAGGTTACTGTTTCCTTCATTATGCAAAACACACAGAGTATTACTGATGCATAATGAATTCCTGGCTATGTCCATCCATTACTTAACCTTCACTGGTTCTACTATCCCAGATAGGTTCATATCCAATTATTCCTACTGTAATTTTTCTACAGTATCAGGAAATTTATTTTCTGCTCATGTTTCTAATAGTTATACTAGCTCATACTAAACTTACACTAATTAATTTCTAAGTAGTCTCTGTCTGTCTCTATAGTTAGTTATAATGCTTATCTAGTGTCAATTTCTGTTTCTGTATCAAAAGTTGTATTTTTTATATAGTGTCAAATTTTGTTTTTTGTATCAAAAGTTGTATTTTTATCTATTGTCAATTTTTTGCTTCTGTATAGATGATCATATTGTTCAACTATTTGTTTTTCTGTACTGAATGTGGAGCTTTTCTCCCAGGGCCTCCTCTGTAAATGGACATGTGTCCAGTCAGACTATCCCATTAAACAAATGTAAAATAACTTAATAAATAAATATGTGTGGTATGTTGTGTGGTGCATGATCTGATGTCACTGTTCATCATAACATTCCTCATCTTTAAATAACTTTCTTTTTTTTAAGAGTAGTCATTCATATGGTTTATATATCCACCCATCCATTCACAACCCCCTTTTTTTCTGATTTTTGTACACGGGGTCGAGAGGGTCATTTCAATATTGACAATCAGCTAAAACCAAGGTTCAGACTGCCACTGTTTATTGTTAATATACAGTATGAGTTATGACTGATTGTTCACTAAGAACAGTACAGTTAATGGAATTGGCAATGTGTAAGGAATATATACATTTTGTACTGTATTGCTGCATGTATTTTGTTTAGGGACTGCAATTAAATGTGCACATACTTCTCCTTCTGGAATGTTCCTTACTTGATAATTGCTATCGCACTACTTGAATCCTTAGCTTGAGGAAGTTCTGTGTATTGAAAGATGTAGTGGTGTTGTATTGCGCCTACCAGTTTTTAATGAGGTGTTACCTTGAGTAAGAAAGAAAAAAATGTAGCACATTTCCTTTTGGTGTTGTAATGTTTCTGCACTTCTTTTCCAATAAAAAAGAAATAATTTTCTGTTCTCAAATTAATTCAGTCTGTCATATACACCAAACTCACGTCATCATAAATAATAGTAATATGTCATGATTTGTGCAGTGCTGAGGGTGAAGTAGCAACAATGCTTGGTTTGATGGCAGCGCCTGTGTTACTCATTTAATTATCTTTCCCAGAGTGTGTGTTCCGCTCTTAATAGTGTATTGCATTTCATCGTACTGCTTCCACACCCACTTTTTACATTTTTTTAATTAAATTTTGTACAATAGAAAGCAATAGAATTCATCAGTTGAAATTCATGCTGTTGAATGTGCCATTAATACTGTTACACACTACACTTTGCACACTACCCTCTCCACTTTTTTTCTGAAATGTTTCTGTTATTGCAAACAGTAGCATTACTCAAATCAAATACATGCTGCAGAAAAAGCTCTTAGCACTGATCAACACTGCATTCTGCAGTTTCCTCTCCTTGTCTCCCTCTCTCACGCACACACACACACACATACATACATATATGTAAACAAACATATGTAGCATTTGCTTTGATATTAACAAGTGACATTAGTCTAGTGAAATAAATGCTGGTGAGTAGCTGCACTGCAAGTCTAAGTTACAGTAGGTCAGACGTGTTATATATAATGTTGCCCTTAGGATAGGGTGGGTGATGGTGACCATGAGTGTGAGAACGTTCTGGCATGTGAGCTTGACGCTGACTTGTTGGGATGACAGGATCTGCTGGATGCAGGTAATCCTACAGATAGGGATCTCACAGTGCTGCTTGACCAAGACCTTGAATGAGAGGTTCTGCTAAGTGTAGATGAAAGCTGGTGAGGCCTGGAAGACATATGTTGTGTTATTTCCCCCCACAGTTTCTGGTACTTTCTTAAAAAGAACATGGTGTGCAATGTACTATGCCCGCAGAAGTCCAGACAGTACCCCATCTTCATCAATATGCTCTGTTGCTTCCTACTTGAGTATGGTAGGTCCTGACCAGTATACACATGGACCTAGAAATGAGTGCTGTTTGTGCCGCCATACTCCACATAAGTGTGACCATGACATTATTCCTACTCTCTACCATCTCCGTGTCTTGGTTGAAGCCCTTATGTACTCTCTGCAGTACTCTGACAATCTCTAGCTTACTGTCTGTGGCAGTTTATTGAGCCTGAATCATGTCATGGCATGTTTTGTTGCTGCACAACCAATCCTTTTTAGCTATGACATATGTCTGCACCTTGCACCCCTTTTTGCAGGTGTTACAGTGGACAGTGCTACCTCTGAAATCTTGCCATACTGAAGAAGGTGCTCCTGTGATTGAGGAAGCACTGATGTTGAAGTACAAGGGTTCTCTCCCTGTACAGCCAGTAATGTCATGTCTTCATCTACTTGACTTTGTGATCCTGTGTTACTTCCTGCAGAGTTATTTACCTGCTGTGGGGTGTATGGTCCTGCCATTAAACTTGGTGATTGTGTGCTACTGTCCTCAGGCTATCCCATAAATATAACTCTTATGTTATCATCATTATTAGCCATTTGGCTGTTGAAATCTTCCCCTTGTTCTGGTACAGTGGAAATGCTCATTTCTGCTGCTGACCCTGTGAAGGATTAATTGATAGCATTATTACTGATGCCTTGGCAAACAGTAATGAATGCTATGTAATGACATGTGAAGGGGGATCTATATGACACAATCGAATGGTCAGAATGTCAAAACCCACTCTGTCAAGACTACAGCCTCGAACACTGCATTTGTTGAAAGCTGACACGATTGAAGTTCAACCATCGAATACCATGGTAGACCAGAAGTGCAGATGTCACCATGTATACAGGCATGTATGTATTTATCTAGTGAGCACAGTGTATTTAAATAGTAATATCATAGGACCATAGCATCGTAGGAGGTTAGTAGGCTAACGACCCTGGGCCATAGACATCTGAGCTGCAGGCCTACTGTGGTATTCAGTGGGTTGAATTTTACTCATGTCAGCTTTCGACAAATGCAATGTTCGACACTGTGGTCTCAATGGAGTGGGTTTTGACATTTTCGGCCATTTGATCATATCAACTAAATCTGGGAAAGGTACTCATGCACACTTAGTTCACTTCATGGTAGGCTGAAATAAAGGGTTCACCTGTTGATATGAAACATCATATGTTATCTGTAAGCAGGTAACCTTTGCAGTCATCATCATTATGTGAATATATCATGGTGGATGCATCAATCTTCCTGAAAGGATGTCTGTGGGTGCTGCTAAAGTGGGTGATTACCAGTGTCCACACCACCTCTGGTTATACCAATGCCATCCACATCTGTTTTGTAGTTATCTCCCCAAATGAAGCAAAGGTATTCCTCATTGGTAGTTAAAGCGATAAGTATAGAGGTATCCCTACCAGTGCTGCTATGGGCAACTGCATTCTACCTTGCATTTGCAGTGTCATGTCTCACCATATTGTTGAACATTTTTCTGCACTGTATCAATGTGTCGTTTCGCCCATCAACAGCATTTATAAACATAACTGGTTGGCTCCTTAACTTTGTTTTCTTATCTTGTTTTGGACCCTCTATTCCAAAATTGTGCTTACCATATGTCCTGAGGGTCCCTATGGGGACATGGTTCTCCTCAGGGCTGAAACTGTCTTTTCTGTGAGTTGATCCCTGTTGCTGTATCATGCATTCACCTGAAACAACATACAGTAGTGTGCCTAATGAAGCTTCATTTGGGAGGAATCTTTGCATTCCTTATACCTAAGTCCCATTCCAAGCCATGACTGCAGCACCATAAAAAAGGAATCCTAAAAATTTGGCTCAAAGCAAAATCAAGCCATTATAATTAAAAATATGTAAAACAAAAGTAATACTTTAATTGAGTTGTCCTGACACCAAACAACACTCATATAAATAAAATAAAGCATAATGTCCCATTAACATTTTGTACCAGTAATATCTCTCAACCTCTTAGCATAAGAAATCCAGACAAAGCCAAAAGGAATGAAGGGACAAGGGTTCAAAAACATAAAGGGTGACGGGCTGTCTGGAACACAAACTCATTTATTTCAAATGTTAAACACACCATTAAGCTCTTTTGTCATCCAATCACTACAAAGCCAAACTTAAATAGTTATGGATTAAACCTTTCAAGTAACCCTCCCAAAATTCTTCTTATATTTTTAAAAAGACAGGAACATTTCAATCACATAGAACTAGCAGTGTGCTTATGTACAATAGAAACAATAGATTAACCATTTTTGAAAAAAAAAAAACATACAAGCTAATAAATGTTGCACATCACCTACCCTCCTAATAACACCAACAATAGTAACTATTATTTAACAAAGCAATGTCTTGCATGTGTTTTCATAAATTTTTCATATTTTTACTATCATACGGAATATCCTAATAATGCTAATTCATCCCCACTATTTCATCTTGTTAAATATTTCATCTTAAGTATACAAGTAACTGAGATGTATTCATTAAGTCCCGGCAATGCGTTTGCATCAAGTACCATCTGCCAGATCGTCTCCCTTCTCTCCAGAGTAAGTGGGTTAAACCCTACCCTAATGTTCAGTTTTACCTGGTCAGTTACCATGAGTACTTGAAAATGTGACCTGGATTATCCTGGATTAGCCCAACCCTAGAATATTTATGAGGGAAGGGGAGGTTACTGATAGTAGAACAGACAGTGACATCAGAGGTTAGAAATGAGAATGTAACTATTGTTTTAAATGATAAAGGGGATTTTAAGGTTTTTAATTATTCTGGTGTTACTATGGATACATGTACTGTGAATGTGTTATCTAGAGACATGACTTTCGTACCCACATCCCACCCATATCTTCCAGTTATCCCTGCAGATTTAAAATTCTTTTTAAGGAAAATAAATTTTAGGTTGTTATTTGATGGAAATAATTGTGACAACCAGGAATTTAGAGTCCCTAGTATCTACAATCCACCCCTATATCTTTCTCTGGTCACTTTCAAGAAGATATGTTACCTGGATATTATAGAATTTATTTTAAATAATAATAGGAAGCGTTCTATTCAATATAATTTGAATAAGGAAGAGGGAGACATCTTGGATCTTTTGAAATCCCAACAAATCAGGATTATGAAACCTGATAATGGGGATGGGGTTGTAATTTTGGAAATAGAACATTATAATAATAGGGCTTTGAAAATCCATGAGACTGACATGTATGAGAAGGTTTTATTAAATGAGATTAATGGAGCATATAGGAGGATTCACGGACAGATTAATGATTTATTAATGGAAGAATAAATCTGGAATTGTATAACTACTTAAATTTAACTCATCCCCTAGTCCTGGTATGTTTTTGAGTTCCTAAGATTCATAAGAATATTTATGATCCACCACTTAGGCGCATTGCCAGTGGAAGGAATTCCATTACTTCAGCTTGTGCAAAATATTTGAACAAGAAGTTGAGGGAACATTTGGAGGCTGAGACTAATTTGTGCAGGGATTCACAGGATGTTTTGGCTAGAATTGATAAGATTTCTTATGCCCCCAATTACATTATGGTTACTATAGATGTGAAAGACTTATATAGTGTCATCCCAAAGGATTTGGGCACCAAATGGGTATGTGATTTATTGGTGGAAAAAAGGTGTCCCACAGTATATTAATCTCATTGAAGAACTGATAGGAATAGTTGTGATGAATAATTTTATTATTTTTAATAATAGGTTCATAGGTTCATACTAGGCTATCTGCCCGAGGGCATTTACAAGCCTAGCCCATCGTTTTGTGGCTTACGCCACCCCTTTAGTATGGGGAACTATGCCCATTATTTTGCTGTGCCTCTGTCGAGCAGTGACACTGAGGTAATCCCTGGGGTATATCTGCGATCTCCCATCCATTGGTCAAGATTTCTCTTGAACAAGGCCAGCGAGGTGCTCTGCCTCACATGTACCGGGATTTTGTTCCACAGCATAGGGAGTCTTTGGGTGATGAATCTATCCCTCCAGCACGTCCTATTAATAGCCGTGTCAAGGTTTAAGTCTCCCGCCCTTGTGGCTCTGATGGATCTAGATTTTTGAGGTGAAGCATATTCATCAAATCTGGGTTTGACATGGCCTTGTATGTTAGGCAAAGGTCACCTCTGAGCAAGCGGTGGCGACTGAATAGAGCTGGAGTTCTTTCAGTCGGGCAGCATAGGACAGATTTTTGAGACCCTTTATCCTTTTGGTGAGGAACTTTTGTGGCCTCTCCAGCTGTTGCAAGTGTCGGGTCAGATACATTCCGAATGGGGCATTGTACTCAATCATTGGTCTGATGAGTGATGAGTAAAGGGAGACTATGACCTCCCTTGATCTAGATGAGAATCCCTTCATGATAAGGTGGGCAATGTAGAAGGTCTTCCTAACTACTTTAGCTACATGGGTGTCGAATGACAGACTACTATCAACCTGGGTCCCCAGGTCCCTGATAACTTCTTCTGTGCTCAGTGGATTGCCACCTATTTGGTAGCTAGGGGTAACCTTGTTTTTCCTGAAGGGTATGACTATGCATTTTTGGCATTTAACTTTAGGCCGTGGCTCTGGCACCAGTTATCCGTTTCTGTGAGACCCTTCTGAAGGATATCTGTGTCAGATGTGTTTTCTACTATGGCGCCCAGTTTGCAGTCATCTGCAAACTTTGTCAGCCATAACCCTCCTGTGTTTGCTTGTACTTGGAAAAGTAGATGCCAAACAAGAGTGGGCCCAGGACTGAGCCTGTGGGACACCACTTGTGACAGGCTTTGAGTCTGACATGTCGCCAGCAACTCTGACCCTGTGGGTTCTGTCACTCAGCCAGTTTGCAACCCATCTTGTGATGTATGGGTTGACATTTAAGCTGATGAGTTTTCAATGATACCTGAGTGGGGTATTGTATCGAAGGCCTTAGCCAGATCGAGGTAGGCTGTATGGACTGCCTTTCCTCATCAATGGCTTTGGTGACTGTTTGAAAAAGTCAACCAAGTTTAAAGGCATGATCTGCCTTTGACAAAGCCAAACTGGGTTGGATCCAAAGTCTGCAAATTCCCTATGTCTTTATTTATGAGGTCCATTATGATCCTCTCCATGGCTTTGCAGATAAGGCTTGTCAAGCTAATGGGCGGTAATTTCCAGGGTCGGTGGAGGCACCGCCTTTGTGAAGTGGTACCACAGTTGCAGTGCGCCACTCCTGGAGTACGTATCCAGAGGTAAGACTTTGATTAAACAGCTGTCCTAGCTGTGGGTTTAATTCCTCATTGAGTTCATGGAGCACACAGCCGGGGACACCATCAGGTCCCATGGATGCTGTGTTTTTTGCTTTGGAGAGTGCAGTTCTCACTTGGGCACTGGAGATGTTTGGGGGGCTGCAATCGTTTGGTATAGATATCTCTCCTTTAGGGGAGGGGGAGTTTGCACTGAACCTGTCAGCCAGTATGTTGGCAATGTCTGTAGGATCAGTAATCTTCACATCATTTTGAACTAGCTCTGAGCATATCTGGGAGTTTCCTCCCAGGTTTCTAACATAGCTAAAGAAGGCCTTATGATTGTCTTTTGAGTCTTTAGCTATTTTTCTCTCGAAATTTGCTTTGGAAGATTTTATGAGAGCTCTTAGTTTTTTACTTATAGTGATCAAGGGTGTCTTACCTTTTAAGGATTTTGCTCTATCTTGTAGTAGCTTCCTCCTTTTGTTGTAGAGTTTGTTTATGGCTGGGGTCCACCAGACTGGACGCTTGCCTTTGGTACAAAGAGTCTTTGTTTTGCTTGGGATTGCCTTATCCATGCAGTCCTGCAGGTGCTGGTAGAAGGCATTTGTAAGTGATTCAGTGGCTTGAGTACTGTTTTCCATGGCTCGGGGGCCTTAAAGGAGATCACACTAGTCTTTAGAAGTGTGAAGTCGGCTTTGAGAAGTTCTTTACTGTGGTCTTTTTATTTCAGGTGGGGTGGGATGAGGACCTCCAGCGAGATTAGTTGTGGTCTGATCTCACCAGTGAGGGGTACACCTCCGGTGTTGAACATTGTGCTCCCATGTTCGTGATGATGAGATCAAGTATGTTATCTCCTCTTGTGGGGATGGTGACTAGTTGTTCCATGGCATTTGAGTTTATGAATTCCAGGAACTTTTGGGCTAGGGTGTTTGGGCTTGAGTAGTGTTCCCAGTCTATATTAGGGTAATTGAAGTCACCTAGTATGATGGTGTTTGGTGATACATTTATCCCCTCTAGTGTTTTCAGGAAGGCCATGTGAGGTTCCTGAGTTTGTGAGGGTGGCCTGTAACATGCTGCAATTTGCAGAGCAGTCTTGCCTATAGTTAATTGCACCTGGATGGTCTCCGATGCATTGTGCGTTGCCACCAGTCTTGAGGTGTGGGTGTCCTTGATGAATATGGATACCCCCCCCCTTTCTTGGTATTGTCCGGATTTTGGGGCGGGCATGATATGAGGTAAAACCTGATAGCGCTGGGGTGCTCTCAGGAGCCTTGAACCAGGTTTCTGTCACAGCACAGACATCGATGCTCTCCATACTGAGAAGGGCCTTGAGTGCGTGCATTTTGAGATTTAGACTTCTGGCATTGAGCAGCATTACCCTTAGTTTTTTTCCTTTTTTGTGTTCTAGGGTGGTAGGTTTAGAATTTGAGCCTTGCCTAAAAAGGCACTATGGGGTGGCAAGAGCCTTTGCCAATATCCGGAATCCCAGGGGTGACAGGTGCAAGCCGTCCCTTGCGAAGCAGCGTGGCTTGTCCAGCATGTCATCCCAGGCAGACAGACACTGGATCCCCTTTGAATGACACCAGTGTTTAAGCCAATTGTTAAAGCTGATCATCTTATCTCTGTATTGTGGCATCATTCTTGGTGAAGGTAGGATACTGCTCAAGGTCAGGGTCATACCTGCCTGGGCTACATAATCAGAGAGCTCCTCAATGTCTCTTTTCATGTAGTCCAAGGAGGTACGTCTCAGGTCGTTTACACCAGCGTGGACAATGACTGAGTCATATTTGTACCTGCTGTTGAGAGACTTGAGTGCTTGCGTTATGTGGCGGATTCTAGCGCCCGACAGGCAGCTTACTGTGACCTTCTCCTTACTCAGTCTGGTGAGCGGGACGTCAGTGTGTCTGACTATGGAGTCACCAATGACTAGTATGTCTGGCATTGTGTTTGGCCTTAAGGGCTGTGACTGTTTCACACTCTGACTGTGAGGTCTATGTGTTGCAGGTGTTGTGTTCTGAGGTGGTGGTTGTTTGGGTGTCTGCTTTGGTGGCCTCTGCTGTTTTGGTAGATTTTTGATCAGAGCCTCCGAGTATGTCTTTGTGTGTTTATGTGTATGATTTGAGGTTGTAATGGTACTTTACAGAAGAAAGGGGTGGCAATGGGTTCCCCATGTGAAGGGGTGTTTGCTAATGCTGTTTTGGTCCAGTGGGAATGAAAGTTTTTGTTTAACTCTGAGTATTGGCAGCATTTTTGGTTTACACAAGGTACCTGGACGATATATGTATTATTTGGAAGGAAACACAGGGTGACCTGGATAGATTTGTGGAATATATCAATAATTGTACCCCATTTTTTTAAATTTAATGTTAAATCCCAACTTGAAAGCATTTCTTATTTGGATGTATTACTGATAAAGGACACAAGTAGTGCCCGTCAGAAACAGGCAGCAATAAAAGGTCAGTTAGTGAAGGCAGCCCATATGGTGATGTTGGAAGAGCACTTTTTATTGGAATGTAAATTAATGAGGGGGATGTTTGTAAGCAGGGGGTATCCTGAGGTGATGGTGGAGGAAATCATTAGTGAGGTTACAAGGAAAAGGAAGAATGGGTACTATACACCTATTTTGGGGGTTACAGCCCATGGTGTAGACCTAAGGGTATGTATGGAAAATATAGACAATTCCCACCATCATGTCTTGGGTAATGATATATCAGTAACAAGTGGGATGGATGAACGTCCGGATATGGATAGTTATATGGACAGTTTTATCACTGCATTCTTTCAGAATGGATTTCAATTGGGTTGGGTATTAAGGAATAACTGGGAGATGTTTTGCGACAATCCTTTTCTTAGAGCTAGGCTTGGACCTTGTCCAAAATTGGTCTTCCATAAAAGGACAAATTAAAAAAATATTATCGAGACTAGTGGTAATAATAGGGACAATACCTGACGTACACATAAGGGTAAGAGAAAATGTAGGAGATGCTTTCAATGTAAAGTTATTGACGAGAGTATGGTCTTTACCATTTGAAGTAAGACATACCAACTGGGGAATAACTTTAATTGTGAGTCAAAGAGAGTGGTATATCTTGCCCAGTGTGTGGAGTGCCCCTGCTTTTACATTGGGAAAACTGATCGTAAGCTAAGGGAGAGGGTGTATGAACACGGATATGTTTAAGAAACCATATTATGGCTAGCGTGTTGGCCAAACACAATTAGGATAATCCAGGTCACATTTTCAAATACATGGCAATTTTCCAGGTGAAACCAAACATTAGGGTAGGGTTTAAGCCACTTATCCTGGAGAAGAAGATGATCTGGCAGATGGTGCTTGATGCAAACACATGCCCGTGACTTAATGAATACATCTCAATTACTTGTACACTTAAGTTGAAATCTTTAACAAGATGAAATAGTGGGGGTGAATTGTATTATTAGGATATTCCATATGATAGTAAAAATATAAAAAAATATGAAAACACATGAAAAGGAATATTTGACAGTTGCCTGCTCCACTTAGTTAGAACTGTGCTTTTTTTCTTATTTTATTTTATATGAACAAGACATTGCTTTGTTATATAATAATTATTATTGCTGGTGTTATTAGGAGGGTAGATGATGTGCAACATTTATTAGCTTGTATGTTTTTTTCAAAAATGGTTAATTTATTGTTTCTATTGTATATAAGTACACTGCTAGTTCCATATGAGTGAAATACTGCTGTCTTTTTCAAAACATAACTGGAATCCATGGGGGGTGGGGGTACTTGAATAGTTTAATCTATAACTATTTAAGATTGGCTTTGTAGTGTTTTTTTTTATTTTGAAGAAGTTGTGATTGGACAACAAAAGCACTTAATGGTGTGCTTTAATATTTAAAATAAATGTGGATTTTGTTTAAGACAGCCTGTCACCCTTTATGTTATAGGAGCTTTAGTCTTTGTTTGTTTCCTGTCTTATGAAGGGACAAGGGCCCAAAAATATGGAGAGATTTTTAAATATTAATCTTATAAACTTAGAAAGCTGTTGGAATAAAATGTTTTGTGTGTGTATGCATTTTCTAAATGATATGACATATGTAATTCAAATGTCTGTCATTATTAAGTGACATTAGTCCAAAATGATTTGTAGTGTATAGGAGCTAGCAAGTTAGGCTGGTGCACGGCAAGAGCACTTGTTAGACCCAAAATCAGAAAAAAGGCCAGCACCAAGGAAGGTTCAAAAGTAGTTTAATAAAACTGAAACTAGACCGGTTTCAGCAGCAAGGCTTTCATCAGTAGTATAGTCAGCAAAAAGCACTTAGTCATCATCTTATATAATGTTCTCTAAGGCATCTATATGACATCACTTCCTGATAAGTCAAAAATGCAAACAAGGCAAAAGTAATTGAAAAAAATACAATCAAGGCAAAAGTAATTGAAAATACATAGTTCAGTAAACAAAAAGTTTGCCTAAGTTGCATGCATATCTCCAGATTATAATGAAAAATCCAAAGAGACACAGTATACTGGTATATCAATGATAATAAACAAACTTAATAAAAACATACAATAAAGGGTAAATGCCCATAAATAAACCCGTAACAGAAGTAAGGTTATGAGAATTCTGGTGTTGAATACCAGCCACAGTATCCTAAAATGAGCTGAAATGCAAAAACCTAAGCAATGCAACCTGATAAGAAATAAGTACATATACGTAATGCAAGTGATGGTTAATTACAAATTATAATTTATCATTTAATCCAGGAGGGAAAAGCCCCCCAAGTTTAATGATCCACCATTTTTCTTTGGTATTTAGGATATCATGCCAACCTGTTTTAAAAGATCGATTCCCTATGATATGATCAATGATGGTGAATGTAAATTTGGCAGTGGGATGTTTGATAACATGTCTATATAGTGCATTAGTTAATCTTCTGTTTCTAATGTCACCAAGGTGTTCAGAGATCCTGACACGAAACTGTCTAGACGTTTGGCCAATATAAAATGCATGACATGTACATGTGGCAAGATAAATAATCCAGTCTGAACTGCAGTTACCAAAACTGTATGTCGATATTTGTCCAGTGTTCCTACTAGTGAAAGAAGTAGTTTTGAAAATATAGTTACAAAACTGCAATGTCCACATGGATAAATGCCTGAAAGTTTATCTCCAGTAAGTGTTCTTTGAGTTGGAGTGTGATCCATGACCCTGGTTTTTATAGTGTGAAAATAGATTCCTAAAGTTTTGCCTTTCCTATAGGAAAAATAACATCGTTCTCCCAGATAATCTTCCAACAATGGATGAGAATTCAATATATTCCAGTGAGTATTAATAATATTTACTAAATTGGCACTATTCCTGCCATAAGTGGTGACAAATCTACATACATCTGATTCCTCATTATGAGTTTTAGTATTGTATTGGAGAAGAGAATCCTGGATTTAGCATTACTAAATTGGACTGCTGACTCAATAGTACAGTGGAATAACCTCTGGACAAAAATCTCTTGGTTAGATCCATTTGATGACTCTGAAGATCATCCACTGAGGAACAAATCCTTTTCATCCGCACAAACTGAGATTTGGTATGTTCGAATAATATGTTTAGGATGAAAACTATCAGCATGTAGAAGGTATTATATTGTGAGAATTTTCTGTGTCGACGTTCTAAGAGTGTTATCCTCCTGTCTAATTAAATTGACATCCAAATAACTGATTGCACTCCTATTATATTCCACAGTGAATTCGATACCCCAGATGTTCCCATTCAAATGTTGAATAAATTCCTGGAGGTATTCCTCACCTCCTTTCCATATAAGCCAACAGTCGTCCAGGTATCTTCTCCATATATCAATCTCAGGTAGATATATGTTGTGCAAAGGGTCATATAAAATCATATCTTCCATGTAGCCCATAAAAAGATCAGCATAGATGGGTGCAAAGGATGCACCCATAGCCGTACCCTGTAGTTGCCAATAGCAGTTTTGTTGGAAATAAAAAACATTTTTAGTTAGAATGTGTTCAGCCATACACAACAATAAGGTGTTCATCCCTGGGGGGTATAAATTGGTTTTATTTAGCCGGTATTCCAAGGCATTAATCCTTAATGAGGATGCTGGTATAAAGCGAGGATACATCAAGGGTACACATAAGCCATTCAGGGTCAATTGAGACTCGGAGACTATCTGCAAAAATTCAGTCGTGTCCTTGATTCTTGCTCTAACACATGTTAACAGTGGTTTCAATTTTTCAGTTAGAAAAACAGACAAGGGTTCAGTGAGTGACCCAATGCCAGATACAATCGGTCTGCCTGGTGGCTGATCAATGGACTTATGAATCTTAGGAAGTAGATAGAGTTGTTGTTTCGTAGGATCCTTAACCGTCAAATGAGTTTTGGTTTTATCAGAGATAATTCCAGATTCTACAGCCTTTTCCAAAATTCATTAATTTCCAAGGCAAAACCTGGAGTCGGATCAATCTCCATCTTCATGTAATGATGATGGTTGGAAAGTTATCTAAGACCTTCATTCACATAATACTCAGTATCCATCACCACCACGCACCTTTATCGGCAGAAATAATAACAATATCCGTATTGTTTCTGAGTTGTGTGAGTGCTATTTGTTCCTTCCTAGACATGTTATGCTTTATAGTGTCAACAGAACCCAAATTGAAGTGTATATCCTTTATAACCGCCTGCTGGAAAACAGCAACATGTTTATCCATGGGAGGGTTAAATGTAGATTTGTGAAATCTAAAATCAGATGATCTTTGAGCATTGTCAGTTTGATCTTGTTGTTGAAAAAATAATTTCAAGTTAATTTTCCTACAAAAATCCATTGTATCAGAAACCAAAATACTTTCATCAGTGAAAAAACAGGTATGAAACCAAGGCCTTTATTAAGAGGAATATTGATCATCAGTCAAAATATGACTTGAAATATTTAAAACATTAGTACATGAATGATTTACTTCACTATCGACATGAAGAGCTCTTCTAAGTTTTGACCTCTGTGTTTCCTTCCTGTCCTGTGTTTTTCCCCTAAAGGGACCTCAGTCCTTGACCCTTTTAGCATTTGGAGAATCACCAATATTAGGTGTCTCAGTATCAGTAGTCGAAGAATCCTCACCAGAGGTAATAAGCTAGGCCCAGTCTTTTTAAAATAGACCTTGGTCTTATAAATGAAGCATTCTTGGTACCATGAGCAAACCTCACCCCTTTGTGAATCAAATTGTTTGCCCTATCATAATCTTTCTTATCGGGCAAATTTGTGCAATTTCTTTTTCTTAAGGTTATTTTCCAAAATAGAGATTTCTTTAGATAATTTGCCAAGACAACCATGAAAACTAGCCTCATGTTCAAACCGTTTCAGGTTGTTACATGTTTTTTCTACTTCAATAATATTACTCTGTATTGTTCTCTCATAGAAAGAGGCCAAAATGTTAACTCTAATCATGGCAGCCTCCTGTTGTGCTTGTTGCCAATCTTTCAACAGGCACACCGGATGAAACACTGTTGAAAGATTGGCAACAAGCACAACAGGAGGCTGCCATGATTAGAGTTAACATTTTGGCCTCTTTCATGAGAGAACAATACAGAGTAATATTATTGAAGTAGAAAACATGTAACAACCTGAAACGGTTTGAACATGAGGCTAGTTTTCAGGGTTGTCTTGGCAAATTATCTAAAGAAATCTCTATTTTGGAAAATAACCTTAAGAAAAGAAATTGCACAAATTTGCCCGATAAGGAAGATTATGATAGGGGCAAACAATTTGATTCACAAAAGTGTGAGGTTTGCTCATGGTACCAAGAATGCTTCATTATTATACGCAAAAAAGACCAAGGTCTATTTTAAAAAGACTGGGCCTAGCTTTATTACCTCTGGTGAGGATTCTTCAACTACTGATACTGAGACACCTAATATTGGTGATTCTCAAATGCTAAAAGGGGTCAAGGACTGAGGTCCTTTCGGGGAAAACACAGGGCAGGAAGGAAACACAGAGGTCAAAAACTTAGAAGAGCTCTTCATGTCGATAGTGAAGTAAATCATTCATGTACTAATGTTTTAAATATTTCAAGTCATATTTTGACTGATGATCAGTATTCCTTTCTTAATAAAGGCGCTTGGTTTCATACCTGTTTTTTCACTGATGAAAGTATTTTGGTTTCTGATACAATGGATTTTGTAGGAAATTAACTTGAAATTATTTTTCAACAACAAGATCAAACTGACAATGCTCAAAGATCATCTGATTTTAGATTTCACAAATCTACATTTAACCCTCCCATGGATAAACATGTTGCTGTTTTCAGCAGGCGTTATAAAGGATATACACTTCAATTTGGGTTCTGTTGACACTATAAAGCATAACATGTCTAGGAAGGAACAATAGCACTCACACAACTCGAAACAATACGGATATTGTTATTATTTCTGCCGGCAAAGGGGTATGTGGTGGTGATGAATGCTGAGTATTATGTGAATGAAGGTCTTAGACATCCAACCATCATCATTACATGAAGATGGAGATTGATCCGACTCAGATTTTGCCTTGGAAATTAATGAATTTTTGAAAAGGCTGTAGAATCTGGAATTATCTCTGATAAAACAAAACTCATTTGGCGTTAAGGATCCTGGCAACAACAACTCTATCTACTTCCTAAGATTCATAAATCCATTGATCAGCCACCAGGCAGACCGATTGTACTGGCATTGGGTCACCACTGAACCCTTGTCTGTTTTTCTAACTGAAAATTGAAACCACTGTTAACATGTGTTAGAAGAATCAAGGACACGACTGAATTTTGCAGATAGTCTCCCGAGTCTCAATTGACCCTGAATGGCTTATGTGTACCCTTGATGTATCCTCGCTTTATACCAGCATCCCTCATTGGGATTAATGCCTTGATACTGGCTAAATAAAACGAATTTATACGCGGGATGAACACCTTATTGTTGTGTATGGCTGAACACATTCTAACTAAAAATGTTTTTATTTCCAACAAAAACTGCTATTGGCAACTACAGGGTGAGCCATGGGTGCATCCTTTGCACCCATCTATGCTGATCTTTTATGGGCTGAACATGGAAGATATGATTTTATATGACCCTTTGCACAACATACATCTACCTGAGATTGATATGGAGAAGATACCTGACGACTGTTGGCTTATATGGAAAGGAGGTGAGAATACCTCCAGGAATTTATTCAACATTTGAATGGGACATCTGGGGTATCGAATTCACTGTGGAATATAATAGAGTGCAATCAGTTATTTGATGTCAATTTAAACAGGAGGATAACACTTAGAACGTCCGTACACAGAAAAATTCTCACAATATAATACCCTTCTACATGCTGATAGTTTTCATCCCGGCATATTGACTGAACATACCAAATCACAGTTTGTGCGGATGAAAAGGATTTGTTCCTCAGTGGATGATCTTCAGAGTCATCAAATGGATCTAACCAAGAGATTTTTGTCCAGAGGTTATTCCACCTGCATTATTGAGTCAGCAGTCCAATTTAGTAATGCTAAATCCAGGATTCTCTTCTCCAATACAATACTAAAACTCATAATGAGGAATCAGATGTATGTAGATTTGTCACCACCTATGGCAGGAATAGTGCCAATTTAGTAAATATTATTAATACTCACTGGAATATATTGAATTCTCATCCATTGTTGGAAGATTATCTGGGAGAACGATGTTATTTTTCCTATAGGAAAGGCAAAAC
Source organism: Protopterus annectens (assembly GCF_019279795.1). NCBI lineage: Eukaryota > Metazoa > Chordata > Ceratodontiformes > Protopteridae > Protopterus > Protopterus annectens. The sequence goes on from NC_056751.1 coordinate 494,155,404, forward strand.
TTTAGGGAATCTATTTTCACACTATAAAAAACAGGGTCATGGATCACACTCAACTCAAAGAACACTTACTGGAGATAAACTTTCAGGCATTTATCCATGTGGACATTGCAGTTTTGTAACTATATTTTCAAAACTACTTTTCACTAGTAGGAACACTGGACAAATATACATACAGTTTTTTGGTAACTGCAGTTCAGACTGGATTATTTATCTTGCCACATGTACATGTCATGCATTTTATTGGCCAAACGTCTAGACAGTTTCGTCAGGATCTCTGAACACCTTGGTGACATTAGAAACAGAAGATTAACTAATGCACTATATAGACATGTTATCAGACATCCCACTGCCAAATTTATATTCACCATCATTGATCATATCATAGGGAATCGATGTTTTAAAACAGGTTGGCATGATATCCTAAATACCAAAGAAAAAGGTGGATCATTAAACTTGGGGGCTTTTCCTCCTGGATTAAATGATAAATTATAATTTGTAATTAACCATCACTTGCATTACGATATGTACTTATTTTATCAGGTTGCATTGCTTAGGTTTTGCATTTCAGCTCATTTTAGGATACTGTGGCTGGTATTCAACACCAGAATTCTTATAACCTGACTTTTGTTTCGGTTTATTTTTATTTACCCTTTATTGTATGTTTTTATTAAGTTTGTTTATTATCATTGATATACCAGTATACTGTGTCTCTTTGGATTTTTCATTATAATCTGGAGATATGCATGCAACTTAGGCAAACTTTTTGTTTACTGAACTATGTATTTTTCAATTACTTTTGCCTTGATTGTATTTTTCAATTACTTTTGCCTTGTTTGCATTTTTGACTTATCAGGAAGTGATGTCATATAGATGCCTTAGAGAACATTATATAAGATGATGACTAAGTGCTTTTTGCTGACTATACTACTGATGAAAGCCTTGCTGCTGAAACCGGTCTAGTTTCAGTTTTATTAAACTACTTTTGAACCTTCCTTGGTGCTGGCCTTTTTTCTGATTTTGGGTCCAAAATGATTTGCCAGTAAACTACAAATTTTATGAGGAACAGATCAAAAATATGAACATTCTGTGAAAATCTGGACAGTTGAGTAATATGCCAGTGACTTATATAGCATCATCAACAAATGAAAAAATAATAGCAAACATTTATCATTCCACTATCAGCATATGTTTATCAAACATAGGGCTATACAGAACAAAATGCCTGATGGCCTTTCCCTTACATTTCCTACATACATTACACTGTCATGAATGCACACCTTTAACAAATGACACTCCAAACTCACAACCGCTGTCATTATTGCTGCTGTCACTGACATTAACATGTATCACTTTAATGAAACACTCACTTCTGGGTAAAAAATATTTCATTGAAAGTAAATTATTAATTAAAATGAATTTGTATAGCTTGACAATAATTTAAAGTGTAAAATTGCTTTAGCATACTTTAAATAATTTGCACTGTCCCATAACATTTGTCACTGAACCTAGCTGCTAGCAGCTAAATGTGGCAGCTTTTCAGTTATTGACTGAAATTCAAATCCATTTACATTTTTCTTTTGTAAACGAAGCTCAGCCACACTGATCTCTATAAATCGCAGTAATAGACAGAGATGCATCTGTTTTCATTGACATACCTATGCTTTAGGAGCCTGCTGACAAGCTGCACTCGGCAGCACTGTCCATAGGAATGTGGGGCAACACATAGCATGTCTCCATTAAACCTAACTAACCCCCAACATCTAAAATGAAATCTGTACAACTCAACATTTAGCTTGTAATTTACTGAAGCCTAATCCATAGTCACCTGGCAGAATATGCTCATATTATCACTTTGTAATAGTAACACACTTTCAGTAAAGCTATATAACAATGAATACACAAGTTATTGATGCATTTCAGTTATAAAATACTTATTCTAAAATAAGTACCTCAAGAACTACTTCTAAACTCATGCTTCCATAACTTAGTAATGCATGATCATAATGACAGATGGGAATCCAGGTAAAAATATTACTCTGGTTAAGGAAATAGACATAGAAGCACATGACAATGGACTGATCACAAATTTCTCTTGCAACACCAGCATCATCTGTGCATACTACTTTGTTGATACAATTATCACTTCCATGGTTGATACATCTATGTGATTGAGTGGGCTTGATATGGTGATATCACACCACATCACTTTGGATTTGGCACTTCTAATGATGGCAGGACCTGCGAAGAAACAAAGTAAAGCTCCAAGATGGTCAAACAAGGATCATGGTCTACTTCTAGCAGGAGTCATACATGCAGAAACTTGAAAATGCAATGGCAACAGGTGGTAGAAACCTGACATCTGGCAAGAGTTCAATGACCACTTGTCATCCCTGACAGTAATCAGTCATTCTGGACACCAGTGTTGCACAAGCATGATGACCAACAGAGACACAGTGCTGACCAGTTGGTTGAGTGGGTTATGCAGATTCAGGCAATAAGACTAGTAAATATTTATGAATTTTTCTTCTACCTGTTAATTTACATAGCTTTACAAATAATAGTGAGGTAATTGTGTAAGTGTATGCTACATTATTACATAACTGCAGCTATCTGCAAGTGGAAATATATGTGCAGATGCAATGATGTATGTATGCATGTATCTGTGTGTGTGTGTGTGTGTGTGTGTGTGTGTGTGTGTGTGTGTGTGCACATGAGCATGTGCACGCGCACACACACACACACATATATATATATATATATATATATAAACACACACACACATACATATGAATGTGTGCATGTGTGTGCAGAAAGATATAAGTTAAATACACATTTGTCACATTTGTAAACATACATGCATATTAATTGTGAATATACATATAAAAATATATGTGTATACATACATATTATTTACATATATTACTAAATATATTGTGTGTATGCTTATCTATATCTAGCACTATCAATATATAGCTATCTGCATCTATATCTATCTAAATATATACCTCTATATATCTGTCTGTCTGCCTGTCTGTATCTAAAGGTAGAAAGATAGCTAGATATGGGTCTACTGAAGTTCACCAACAGAACCAAATGTCACAATGTCAGCTATAGGACATGTTTTCCAACCCCAAGAAATGTGTTTTTTTTCACATCATAAGTGCATATATGTGTACTAGGCTAATGAACTCTGGGGCTTTTTGAAGCATAGCAGTACATTCCAAATTTCTGTCAAATTCTGCTACCCCTGGAAGGTATAAGCAGGGGTTTAGAAGATGAAACATTTACATGCTGATTATGTCCATTAGTGACACAGATGCCATACCTGGGATGAATTTCCTTTTCCTCAATGAATTGTCCAACTTACAGTTAAATTGGTTTATGGAGGAACTCTGCTTCACATAGGTGGGGATCCTGCTCCAGAGAAGGGATAGTCTCTGGGAAACATGTATATCTCTCTAGCACCCGAAGTATATTACAGGCAAAAAGTCTTTAGAATGGATACTTTTAGTACTGTTAGTTTTGCATATATGCAAGAGGTCCATTCAAGTGGGGTCTGATGATGCCTTATATGTTAAGCATAGATCTTTCCTAAACAGCCTGTAGAAGACAGAACACAGGGACAGTGCTTTCAGGTGGTCTACACAGGACATGTTATTTATGCCCTGTATTCTTGTAGCAAGGAACCACTGTGAATGTTTCAATTGTTGGATGTTTCTGGTTAAGTACATACCAAATGGAGCATTGTACACAATGATATGTCAGATTAATGCCACATACAGTGGAATGTCAAACCTTTGTTTATAAGTTGCAGTATATAGAATGATTTTGTCACTACCATACATGCATGATAGTCAAAGGATAGATTACTGTCTACATGTATCCCCAAGTCTCTGACTACTGGATTTACTCTTAGTGGTGTGTTTGTTTTATGATAAATGCCAGGGGTGTCTGACTTCCCAAAGGATACTATTATGCATTTTTTGGCATTTAGTGTTAGCCCATGGCTTTGATGCCAGTTATTTGTGTATGTCAGCCCTTCTTAGAGAACATTAGTGTCAGTGGGGGATTCTGTGATTACTCTTAATTTGCAATCATCTGCAGATTTTGTCAGCCAGAGGTCCTTGATGTTGGCCTTGACTTCAGGGAAGTATATGACAAAAATGAGTTCAGCCCATGCAAGACCTTCTTCAGTGGGTACAAGACTTGCTGCCTAGCCAAGCTCTGAACAACAAGCCATGGCAGGCTCTGCCCCCTCAGAACTGGGGTCTTCCACTATACAGCCATTAGGCAGAGAAACATTTGAGATTCTGCAGACCAGGGTGCGCCTGGCTACAACTCCTGTTTCCCTCCATCCTTCCCTACACCTGTCTCCTACACCATCTACTGTACTTTCTTTGCAAATTTCCCTTTTATATAAAACAAATTTCAAATATAAGAGGGGGTCTATCCCCCTTCATATATATGGTAACCCTCTTCTCCCAGCTCCTCAACCATAACATTCTTAATGTGTTCCTTCTATGTGTCCAACATTGTTATGTCTCCCTATTTCCCATCTTTCCTATCATCCCCTTTTGTGTTTTTCAAAGAAACAATCAGATTGTTCATATAAGGATACCCTTATAGGCAATAAATACATCTCCCTTTTTTATTTTTTAAAACTTATTCTGAATAGCTGATCTGCGTGCTGCTTGCCTTTACTGCCTGCTTTTTTTATTTCTGGTGGGCTTATACACATAAATTCAAAAAAAGTCTATCGAGAAATTACATTTTTGCATTTTAATTCCTCATAATACCACCATTATTTTTGCCATTTTAAGCATTTTACAAAATGCATTTCCTCACACAAGCTTTTGCACTTCTATAGTCATTGCAAATAACCTGTGCACTGTTTATTTGCATATAACATTTGCATATAGGCATAGCCTTGCTATTCACAGATAACCACTGCACTACGACAAACAACACTATGAACACCACCCTTAGTTTACAGAGAACCAGGATCAGGAACCTGAAAATAAAGTCAAAACTTCTATGACACTCACATTTTATTTTATATTTAACACAGCAATGTGGGCTACAGATTGCATGATGGAGCATTGTTTTATTTTATTTTGCAGTTGCAAATTTAAAGTGTTCATCTATGATTGCTTCTTGTAGCTTGGTATGAAAAACGAGTTTGATATTGGTGCCATCCTTTGAGGTTATTGAGAAAAGATTCTTTTTGGTTCCTAATTGTTTGGGGTAATTAAGGATTATTTTATTAAAGGGTTTTAAATGAGTAGGGAGTAATCTAGAAACCTTCAATAGCTGAGAGAGCCTGTTAAGCTTATATCTTGGAATGAGGATAGACTTTTGGCAGAAATGATGATGGTAGAGTCATCAGCATGTTATACAACAGAGGTGAGACTGGGAGCTGTGTGCAAACCATGGATGAAGAGGTTAAATTGTAATGGGCCCTGTGGAATGCCTTCTGAAGCAGGCAAGTAGGACAGGAAGACAAGATGCCACCTTAGAATCTGTTGTCTATTAGATACGTAACAATGAAACCATTGGAGTGATGTTTGGTTAGATCAAAGAAAGAGTTTGACTGGACGCTTTTGCTAACAGACAGCATCAAAAAAACTTTTCGTATGTCAAGGAAACAGTGGAAACCAAGTTGCTATTATTTCTATTTTAGTTAGAAAAGTAGATGAGGTTCAGTAATGCAGAAGTAGAGTTATAATTAGACCAATGTGCTGAGCAGGGGAAGGGAGATTATCAATGACAAATTTTAGGAGCTGTGCTTTGATGCACTTTCTCAGAATTGTGCATAGTGATAATAATATTGCTATGAACCAATAGTTTGAGAGGTCAGAAATTCATCTTCCTTTATCCAGTCTTATAATACAGGATTTTTTCCTGACATTGGGAACATTATATTCTTCAATGGAGTGGTTAATGAGTAAAGAGCTAGAACAGGATAAGGCATTGGGAGAAATCATCTGCAGGTGAGAAGGTGGTAGGTCTTAATTTGGGAACATGTTTTTTTATGGTGGACAGGGGGTATTGATTTGAGAGGAAAAAGTGGTATGATAGTTATCATTCTGAGATGTAGTAAGGATATTGTTATTGTTATTGTGAGCTGGAATATTTAATGTGAAGTTACCTACATTCTTAATTAACTCATTCACTCCAATGGAGCTCAGGAAGTTTGCACTGCGACTTCCAATGAGTGGAGCTTAAGCCTTTTGATAGATTCAGATTATCTCCTCACATTTCAAACAAATGTTTACATTACTGGAAACATAGGGATTATGAAGGAAGTATAAATGGCAAACTCTTCAGCAGAAAGTATTTTTATAGTGGTAGTATTCTTTAGGTTCTAGGTCTTAAACTGAATTTTATAAGTCACAGTAAACACAGTAAGTGTTATATTTGTAATATTTTGTAAACAACTTATAATATCGCAGCAACCACTCAAGTTACACACACACTAGCAGAAGTATTTTATTCATCTAACTAAGAGCTTTCATATGAGACTAAGGATTTATATCTGTGTTACTTGGTTGTTGAGATATTTAGAAAAATGTGAAAATTATATCCATATAAATTAATATAATAAAAACAGTAATTATCTACTTATCTGTAGTACACAGAGGCCAAATATTAATGCAGTTGAGTTTGCTATTATGTAAGCTTTAAGATGAAATATTTTAAAACCTTGTACATAGCATGGTTTTGGAATTATTGATACAAATATAAAAAGACAATATTTGATGCCTAGAGGTGTCAGTAGGAGTTAACTGCAGATTCATCTGGAGGCATCACTCGGACATAATGAGTTAAGGATGTTACAGACTGGAAAAGTATTGGTTTAATAGAGAGCCTATGGTATCCTATGCTGACGAGCTGAAAGGAGTGGGTTTAGTAGTTCTAGCATGACTGAGTAGATTGTTTATATACTTCCAGAATAGCTTTGGGTTGGACTTGTGATTACCCTGGAAAGTTATGTAGTAGTTTTTTTTTTATCTATTTTATTTATATATTTTGCTTGATTTCTGAGGCCTTGTTCTGCTGTAGATTTGTCAAAAATTTCTTACAAGGTCAAGCTTTTCAGGACTGATCTTGCTTTTTCATAAGTTTCATAATGTGGCTACTTAGCTAAGGAGCTGGTTAGAATTTTACTCTTTTAGTTCTAAGGGGAGGCAAGATTGTTTACAATATTTCATAAAATGGCATTGAATTCTGTAACAGCACTATGTGGGGGAAATGTTTTAAGGATATTTCCCATTGTAATGGTATAAAATATTGACAAAAGTTTCAGCAATCAAGTGAGGGCAGTTCCCTACTTTTTGAAGTGGTGGTTGTTGGAATTTTTGTGTATGATGTCTAATTAAATAGGTAGGTGGTCGTTTAATGAGTCAGGCATAGTGCTATAGCTGTGAGGTAAGTATCCAGTCTATTACTAATTACCTGTTTGAATTTTTGTTGTATCTGGTTGGTGCATTGATGAGTTCTTGAAAGCAATACAGTTCAATAGTGTTGGAGGGGGTATTTGAATTGATTGAAAGGCAGACTATGTTTTTGTGATTGTTTCTTGCTTAATATGCAGATGTTGTTTCCAGGTAGAATGTATAGTTCTATGTCTCTTATGTATTTGCTGTTGTTAAGTTTTGGGGAAAGAGTCAAGTAAATCTGAGTTTCCAAATTCTGGAATTATAATGTGGTGTGGAGTAACTTGCAATCTGCTGGCACAATGGTGTAGTAGTTACCACTGTCGCCAAATAGCAAGAAGTTCTTGGGTTCGATTCACGGCTAGAGTGCCTTTTGTGTGGAGTCTGCATGTCCTCCCTGCATTTGTGTGGGCTTCCTCTGGGTAGTCTGGTTTCCTCCCATATTCCAAAAACATGCAGTAGGCCAACTGGACACACTAAATTGGTCCTAGGTGTGAATGTGTGGTACACCCTCCGAGGAGGGATGTGTGCCGAGCTGGCAACCCAACCCAGTAAAACAAATTAATCAGAGGAAGGACCTGGATTATCAGAAGGTGCAGACAGCAGTTTGGGAGTATGTTTGGTCAGCAGATTAACTGGTTTTAAAGGCATAATCCTGCAACACAGGATTTTTTTTTGAGTAGTAAAAACATTTTTACATATCCAAAAATGGCAAATAAAGGAATGAAAGATGCTGTGACTGAAGCTGAAAGAAGACAATAACTGATGAAAGGACAATAAAATCAAAAGGGAAGACTCAAAACAAAGAAAAGTAACATTATTAACAGCTATGAAGGCTTGGATAATATTATTTTACCTTTGGGGTTTAAAGTACAGAACATAAGAGCTTTTATACACTTAGAAACAATTCTATGAAGTTACATTTGAAATGTTTACTTTACTTGAGCAATTTATGAATGAAGTAAAGAAAAAGAGCTCATCTGCACCATGGAGTGGTTATAATCTTCAGAACCACTGTTAAGAATGGAAAGAAATGTGCATTTTAGGACATCTGAAATAGAGGAACTTGAGTTAAATTTTAATTTTTTAGCTGTTTGCAATAAGGTATATAAGAAAAAATTTGATGATAGACATGTTTGGATTGGGGGGGGTATAGGTGACACTGGATGTGTATGAAGGAAAATTACAACATATATTAAATGTTATAACTGTGAACAGGCAACATGGAATAGTGAGCTATTGGGGTCAAACTAAAACGTATTTGTAGGGATGAGAAGCACTTGGCAGAAGACTGTAATCAAATAAGATGGGGACAATTTGGAGAAAGCAGACATACCACAAAAAATGTATACTTAAGTGCAGTAAATACAATGAATTTGGACAGTTGTTATTTGTCATTTACTAGACAGGAAGGCATTAAAAGAAGAAAAAGAGAATATTTCAGAAGAATGACAATCTGGGGATAATATAACTGAAGATATTGGTAGATAAAGTTTTACTGGGGACATAGCTGAAGAAGAAAATGTACTTAGTATGAAAAAGTGATGGGAGTGAGGTAAGAAACATTTTACAAAATGAATGTATTACACTGCAAAGTAAAAACAGATTGCAACATTAGGAAGTGGAAAAAGGAAACAGGAAGAATTTGAGACAGAAGAAGAACAAGATGGAAATGATGATAAATCCATTGGGAGGAGGATTTGGACAAGTAAAATATATATAAAAAAGAATTAAAAAATAAAAAACTGTAGAAAAGACTCAAAAAAGCAAAGGGATGACAGAAATTTTAGTGCTAAATGTAAATAGCTTTTAAAATAATATTAGAGCTCTGGAAGTAAATAAATGGTATAAAAAACAAAATATAGGTTTAATATGTTTGTTAGATAAAAGCTATGCAAAGGAAGAAAAAAGGAAAATAACTGAGGTAATATGGGGTAAATAATTATAAGGTCAGTGCAGAGTACAGAGTGATATGTGTTCTAGAATAAAATTTTTTTTAAATGAAGAGGTAAAATACTGGATGTGATTGTAGTCGTACCTGGAAGAGAAGTAGTGTTTGATATGACAGGAATGATATGTGAGAGTAATTGCAGTTTAAGCATACACTAATATGACCGAGAGGAAAAAGATATTTGAGGAACTTAAAAATGTCGTCTCGTCAAATATGTCAATGATTATTTTGGAAGAATTTAAAAGTAATTTGAGAAAAGAAAGGAAATAGCACAATATATTAAAGTAATGTGCAACAATGGGAAAAGGGGGTTATGGATGGATGGGTGGATTAAAGTAATAAGAAAAGCTATAAGACACGGAGTGTTAAAAATAGGAAAAATAGAGAATGGACATACAAGCCTGTACTTTCAGAACTAAAATAGATTATATGGTTCATTAAAAAGATATGAAATAAATAACAGAGGGGGCACTAATAGCTACACTTTCAAATCATAGAGTAGTATAGATTTGAATATTAAATGACAGAGAAATAATAAAAGAAGGGAGAGGAAAAAAAGATTGGCTGGTAAGATTGATAAAACAGATGAGATGAAAAAGGAACATATTTTATGGGAACAGTTTGTGTCAGAGAGTATATTATGAAAATTGAACAGATTGGTGTAGTGTTTATAAATAGAAATGCAAGAAAAAACTTTTGACTATAAAAACTGTGAATAGGACTAGGAAAGTATATAATGAAATCATAAAAATACATGAAGAAGACGAAATAAAACAACATGGTGATAGAACAAGGGAAATTGAAAGAGAGCTGAATGAAAAAATAGATAAAAATAAAAATATATTGTTTAGAAAGATATTTTAAAAGCAAAAAAGGAGGAAATTTCTCCATTTTGGAAAGATGTAAAAATAAAAGAAGGAAGAATAGATGTAATGTTTGATGAGGAAGGAATATTAGACACAGGTAGTCAGAAATAAGGAATATTATGGACAAGTCTCTTGTTAGAATGTATGAAAAGGAAATAATATAAGAAGTATGTATATTAAAAAATCTGAAAATGTTTAGAATTCTCTAGAAAAGGAGGGTAATATGAAACAAATGGATGAAATAAAAAAATGGAAGGGGATAATCAATGTTAGGAATAGATGGCACAGTTTATAAATATTATAAAAAGATGAATGAAAATGAGAAACTAGTATTCTGCAAAATGTTAAATAGAGAAAAGAATAATAGATGAAGGCATCTTAGGTGGAATATTTCAGTATATGTGGAAAAAAGATGACAGCAAAGATATATCAGATTGGAGAGTGATAATACTCTAAACTACAGATTATTGACTGATTATGAAAATAATGCAAAAAGGATGTACAAAGTTTTGGATGAAGTCATAACAGAATGGGGTTTTGTAATCAACAGGAGATAAGTGAAGGAAATTTTAGTAATAGTAAAAGAAGTAACATACATGATTTTGAATGACAGTAAAGTAGTATGGCTGATGACGTGATGTGACTAATGCATTTGATAAGCCTAGTCATGAATTAATACAGAAGATTCTGAAAACATATGGGATAAAAGACAAAATGTTGAGTGTTGTAAAAACATGCTATGAAATGTCATTGGTGACAGCTATGGTAAATGGACAGAGAGAAAAGATGAAAACTGGGGAGGCATTAAACAAGGATGTCAATTAAGTATGTGTTTATGGTGCTAATAGATTCATATGCAAGTACTAGGCTATCTGTCATTGTAGACCATTTTAAACCTAGCTAATTTCCATTTCAAAGGTGAGAATCAAACTGTTTTTCTTGTGACTGTGAGATAGTCACCTTATCAATTATACCTACCCCCACCCGAATGTAACAATTCAAACATGTATGTGTGAAATGAAAGAAGCAAAATGGGAGATGAGAAAACGAGTTATAATACAAATTTGTCTATCATATGTAGATGCCAAGAAATGTATAGTTATCCCCTTTGAGAAAAAACATGTACCCATGAATTACCACATAGATGGCAGTGCATTAAACACCGAAAGTGTGATGAGAGACTTAGGAACACAGGTGAACAGTGGTCACACCTTCGATAACCACATTGCCACAACAGTTAGGAAATCCTTCTATGTGGCACACCTCATCACTAAGGGCTTTTCATCGAGAAAAAAAGAGGTCATTGTCCCACTGTACTCATCCTTCATTAGACCCATTATAGAGTACAATGCCCCATTTGGTATGTATCTCACAAGACATTTGCAACAGCTGGAGAGGCCACAGAAATACCTCACTAAAAGAATCACAGGCCTAAAGCAGATGTCCTATGCTGACTGTCTAAAAAAACTCCAGCTATACTATGTGGCATTTCGTCTACTCAGAGATGATCTCTACTTAACTCACAAGGCCATGTCAAACCCTGAGCTGTTGGACATGCTCCACTTAAAGAAATCTCAATCCCTCAGAGCCAAACACTTCAGGGATCTAAACCTTGTCATCATAATGAATAAAACATGCTAGAGGGATAGGTTCCTGACCCAGAGACTCCCCATACTCTGGAATAGACTGCCCATACATGTCAAGCAGAGTGCCTCCTTGACCCTCTTCAAGAGGAACCTTGGTGACTGGATGGGAGATAGGAAATTCACCCCGGGGATCACGGCAGTTGGTCTGCTAGACAGGGATCCTGGGAAGTAAATATTGTGAGAAGAAATATTCAGGGAATTGTTATGGCTAGGCTTGTATAGGCCCTAGGACCGATAGCCTAGTACCAGCCTATGATTTAGTGATTATGGATAAAAATAAGACATGTATAAATGAAGTCATGGTACAAGTGGAGGAATTATTAAAGAAATCCGGTTGACCCTTAAACAAGGCATCAATCAAAGGATTTAGTGAAACTAAGAAAATAAGTGGAATGTGCTATGCTTTGAAGGAAAGTGCACTGGGAGTAAAATATAGAGGGTATGTAATAGAAAAGAACAGTGGAAAATAATATTGGACAAAATAAAAAAAAATGTTATCATGGTGAGGAAGTTTTACTCTATAATTTAACAAAAGTATACATATTAAACACCTACATATTAGAAAAACTTGCATATTTAGAAGTTGCTCATGGATCCTTCAAAAGTATAGAAAGATATGTTAGAAATACTTTTCATTTTACTTTGGTATCAAGACTGAATCCAGTAAAAACAGGAGTAGTAATAAAAAAGAAGGAGGAGGTCTGAACCTTAAAAAATCCTACAGTGCAGTTAGCATGTATGCATTTCTTCTGGTTAATACAGAAGGTAAAGGACAGAGAGATACATATTATAGGGAAATGTTATGTATAAGGTATAAATACTTATTCCAATATGAAGGAGAGAAAAGAAGTGGTAAATAAGAAGAGATGTAAGCAAAATAATATGAAATTAAAATAAAATTATGGAAAGTGAAAATTAATAAGATTGATGAAAGCAGAAAATTATGGTATAAATATTATGGAGAAATATGATAGTGTGTATCTATGGAAGGAATTAAAAAAGATGTAAAAATGTGATAAGGGAAGGAAAAGGTTCGAGAATTTTTATGAAGCGGAGGATTTTCTGTGGAGAATTGTGTTGGATAAGCTACCAGTTAAAAGTAATATGAAGTATAAGATACTAGAAGAAAGATAATGTAATCAGTGTAACAAGGAAGAAACAAAACATTGTATTAAACTGTAAAAAAAATGAACTTTTTTGGAAAAGTTTTAAAAGTGAATATAAATGGGAATGATTTAAAAAATATAACAATGGACACAATATATGGAAAATGTGAGAAAACAAAAATATGTAAAATTAAAAAATCGGTCATGATACTGTTGGCTAAAATCTGGAGATTATAGAAATGAAGATGTGATGATTATTGTATAATAAATGCATAGATGCTAAAGATGTGCTATATGAAATAAAACAAAGATGGTTGTGTAAGAAAGGATAGGGGATAGATAAACTAAGAAAGTAGTTGATGTTGGCTTTGAAATGTCAGTATTTGTAATGAACTTAAAAAGGCATCAAACACCACAAACATAAGAACTAATAAACAGGTAGAAATATGGAAAGAATAGAAAACACACCTAGAGCAAATAAGCAGCTCATAAGTTTATTAAAAAGTTAAGTACTATCATCCATAATAAATTCACCTGGATTTTATTAGAACTAAATGAACAGATTCCAACCCTTTGTTAGTAATCTCATATCATCAATTAACATAAACAAATAAAGTCTGTTACCAAAATATTAACTGTCAAGAGGAAAATGGTGTAAATCATAAATCACTTTAATAAAATACATTAAAAGCATTATACATAAAAAACAAGATAAGCACATTCGAGTAACACTCTTCTTCAGATCTGTAAAATTACAAACTAGAATTATTTGAATCCATTATTATTCAATCAGTGGTAAGATGTAAATGAAGAATAAAAAGAGAAGAAATCAATAATGGTTAGATTGTGTGGTACAGACCAATCAAAATAACCTTCTACATAACTCCTGTCCAATCAATAAATGCATCAAAATAACGCTACCCATTTATTATTGTGAGGTCAAATAGAGGTTGATTTCCTAATTCTGTTTAGTAGAGGTTCTATTGGTTAGTCAGTTAATTCTGATCCAGTCATCATTCTTATCAAATGCATAAGTGAGAGAACATCCAGCTCACACCTTCTAGAGAAAAAGATGGATGCATCATAATATTATATATGTGTAGATAACAACACAGCTCAATGAAAAAAAAAAAAAAATAACCATTCAAAGAAACTTGACTCAGTATATAACACTCATTAACAGAAAAACCTGCAATATACGTCAGACATTTCTTTGATAGAGTGGTATATACTGGATGTTCATTTGCCTATGTGTTTGATAAGAACAATGATGACTAGATCAGAATTATCTAACTAACCAATAGAGTCTCTAATAAACAGAATTTGGAAATCAACCTCTATTGGATGAAGTTAATTATAGTGTACTAAACTAAGAACCATGTGATGTTAGGGTTCCTGGACATTAATTGGCTCACAATAATAAATGATTAGAGTCATATTGATGCATTTATTGATTGGACAAGAGTTATGTGTAAGGTGATTCTGACTGGTCTATACCACACATACTGAGCATTACTGATCTCTTCGCTTTTTATTCTTCATTACATTTTTACACTGATTGTATAATAATGTATTTAAATAATTCTAGAGTTTGTAGTTTTACAGATCTGAAGAAGAGTATTATTTGAAAGCACTTATCTTGTTTTTTATGTATATCACTTTTAATGCATTTTATTAAAGTGATTTATTCATGATTTATGCCATGGTGGTTTTGGTACTTTGATTTTTTTTTGGTTATCTTTACACATTCCAGTATGAACCATTAGCAGCCGTGATTTCTGTTTATGTTGTGTGTATGTGTGTCTGTATGTATATATATATATATATATATATATATATATATATATATATATATATATATATATATATATATATATATATATATATATATATATATATATATATGGATCTAGGACATTTGAAAAAAAAATCAATTCAAAACCATAACAACACACTTTATTGAAAGTGCTTTAACTGAAAAAGCACTTTCGTTAAAGCATGTCAATAAAAAAAAAATGGTACCCCCCCCCATGAAAAAACAAGATAGTAAAACACTATATTATGAACATTAGAAAAAACTCTTTTGGAATATAACTAAGTACAATAGGTTTAAAATTAGTCAATTAACTATGTCCATGAGTTATATATATATATATATTTAAACAACATAAAATGATACGTTTTGTGCTCAACTAAAAAGACATGAAAAAACATTCACCATTATAACCACTGCTCAAAAATCTTGGAGAATCATGATTATAGCTTTGCTGCTCTCTTTCTTAACAAAGGTAATAATGGTACAGACTCATTTAAACCTGGATGGAATTTCCCTATATTCCAACCTGTTTTCCAACACTCTTCTCTTAGGTATGGAGATACTGTTTCCAATATCCCAAATTTAAAACCAGTATAGTTCTAGCAATTCAAAGAATGATTGTATATGGCATTATTCATGTTTCTTTACTGATATCATAAAGATGCTCATAAATTCTTCTTCCTAAATCCCCTTTATGTTTTATCAACAAAGTAATTTGCACACCCATTGCACCTAGCAAAGTAAATAACCCTCTTTTTATTACAATTTCCTAGTAAAGGTTGTAATTTTTAATACAATTATCCAAAAAAATGGTGACATCCATTAAAATAGAAATGCACTGAAAGGAACTTCCACATTTTTAGTACCTCTGTTAGCAAATGGTACACATGTTGGGCTTCCATATAGATATTTTTTCAAATCTTTGTTGTTTTTTATACAAAATTGTTCTTTGTCCAGTTTTCTCCAAAACCTTTTCACTTGCCTTGAAAGCACTCCAGTTATCCTTAATAATGTTTTGCTGCCCGAAGAACTAAACTTATACTGTCACATAAGTACTTTTTCCTGAAGTCTTGACATTATTATTGCCTCCTATTGCATCCATCAAACCTAACTATAACAGTGGTTTATAAAAATTCCACCAACCTTGAAAAAAATCATTACTGCTGTCACTAACCATTTTTAGGGTACCCTCTTGACATCAGCATTTTTTTAGATTTTTTTTTCTTTCCACATTAAAAACTTCTTTTCTAGAAATCACATGGGCTAAACATATAAAATGATCCTTTACTAGACCATTTTAAGCAAAAAATTGTGTGAAATATTAAAATGCAAGTATGCATTGCTAAAGGAAGGATTTCTATAAATATTAGAATCAAACTTACCTTTATACTTAGTAATTGTGGTGTCCAAAAATGTACTGCAGACACAGTGCTTATGTTATAGTACAGTTCTAACTCTTCAAGTATCAAAAACATTATTAAGGAAATCTGTGGTATTTTGAAGACAAATGAAAATGTTTTGTAGAAAGATGGACAAAGACCAAATTTTGTATACAAAACAGTGAGGAATTAAAAATTTCAAAACTCAGCACATATACCAGTTGTTAATAAATGTACTAAAAAGTGTGGTCTCAGTGCAGTTTTATTTTAATAGATGGCATAATTATTCTGGCTATTATTTAAAGTAAGCAGTAACTTTCACCAGGGAACTGAAATACCAAGGGGTGGTTAAAATGCTAGGTGCAATGGGTGTCCAAGTTATGTTATAACAGAAAGGGCTTATAGAAGAAGAGTCTATGGACATCTTTATTATATTGGTAAAGAAAGTAATAAAGCCCTATACAAACATTCTTTGAACTGCCAGAATTATACTGGTTTTAAGTTTTGGATACTGGAGACAGTATCTGAAGAACTAACAAAAGGGTTTTGGGAAACAGGTTGGAATATAATGAAATGTTCTGGCAGTTAAGATTCAATAATACCATCTTGTCAGGTTTAAATGAGTCTGTATCATTATTACATTTGTTAAGAATGAGGGCAGCAAAGCTATAATTATGATTATCCAAGACTTTTAAAGAGCAGTTATAATGGTGAATGTTTTTTCATCTCTTTCTGGGCACAAAATATGTATCACTTTATAATGTTTAGACACATACACACACAGTGATATATATATATATATATATATATATATATATATATATATATATATATGTATATACCTCTTCGCAAACAGGCTAACTACTTCAGTTAGTCAACTAAAAATGCAACAGACCAGTAATTTGGTTTTTAATTTGTCTTTATATATTAATGGCAAAAAAGTCTTAAGCTTTGGAGATTACATATATGTTCAAGATAATATTAATAAATATTACATCAACATTTGAGTGCTTTCATTCATTTCATGGTTACAGGTCGAACTTCTTCAGAAATGTAACTCAAGTTGTGAATTTTTTAGAACAATAGGTGGGTGTGTGAAGCTAGGGATTGCCTACATGGCTTCACACACCCACATATTGTTCTAAAAACTCTGTATTCTCACAACTTGAGTCACATTTCTACTATAATGTTCTTACTATTATCTTATTGCTGTTGATATACATTTCCTCTTAACAATATAGACTGTCTCTTTAAGGACTTGGCAACAGAGTTTAATTGTATATCTCAATTGATGATTTGAGATTATTTAAAATTGGAAGGTTGAGATCTGTTTATTTATTTCTAATGAAGTCCAAGTGAATTTGTTATGGATGAAAGTGCTTAACTTTTTAATAAACTTGCATTCTTGCTATTTTTTGCGGGTATGTTTTCTGATCTTACCACATTTCTGCTAATCAGTTTTTTGTTCTTATAATGATGAAAATGGCAATGTTTTCCTTCCTGTGTATATTATACATAAGAAAAATGTACAGTAGAGAATGACTTTCTTTCAACAATGGGCATGATATTTGAAAGTTAGTTCCCTTGAGCAGATGGCCTCCCAAAAGGTATGATAATGCATTTTTTTTTTACATTTTGCTTTAGTCCATGATTTTGACACCATTTATTTATTTGAGACACAGATACCCAAGTCATTTAGAATTCATTGATTGCTCCTAGCTTGCAGTCATCAACAAACTTAGGTTAGCCAAAGCCCTTCAGTACTGGCTTTTACTTCAGCAAAGTAGATGCCAAATATGACAGGTCCCAGCACAGACCTTGGGTGACTCTAATGTTGACTGTTGCCTTTGGGGAGGTAACTTCCCTTATTCTGATTACCTATATCTTATCTGTGAGCTAGTTTGCTATCCAGTGGGTGGTATATGGGATTTATTCTCAGTTTATTTAGATTTTCTACTATGCCTTAGTAGAGGATTGTGCCAAAAGCTTGACCAGGTGGAGGTAAGCTATGTGCACCATTTTACCTTCAGCCATTGCTTTGGTGACCTTTTCAAAAACTGTTTTCATCTTAAGTAAGCCTAACCTGCACGTGATGAATCCAACTTGTGACAGAGCCAGTGTTTGGAGGTTTCCTATGTACCACTGGATTAATTCCATGATAAATTTTTCCATGGCTTTGCATATCCGGCTGGTCAGACATATGGGTCTATAATTTCCTGGGTTTGTGGAAGATCTTTCCTTATGCAGGTGAATGACTATAGCTGCTGTCCATTTATTTAGTATAAAACCTGTATGTAGGCTGAGATAGAGTTTTCATTGTAAGACTAGTTGATATTGTAGTTCAGCCATGTTAGTTTGTTTCTGGAGTGTGCCCTGTAGTTGTTCCTACAGGGTACAGCTGCATCTTTGCAGCTGTTTACATGCTAGTATACTGTGGCAGGGCACATTTCACAATATTCGGTGGACTTAACTGGATTTGATGGGGATTTGAAGCTTGCTAAAATATCACTTAAGCATAGGTAGTTTGTCTTAGAGAAATTTCTAAAGATACCTTGGGTGGAAGAAATCTCTAGTTTCAGTTTTATTTTGAAGGGGATGGCTTTATATGCAGACCTATTGAGTGATGAAGATATAAGGGATGTTGCAAGATGGTGCAAGATGCCCCCATATTGGTAAGGACAAGATAAAATATGTTGCTGCCCTAGTGGGTACTCTAACTAATTGTTCCAAACTGTTTGTATTGACAAAATCCAATAATCTTTGTGCTTGTGCATTAGTGGTTGTATGGATTTCCCATTCAATAGCTGCATAGTTTAGATCACCTAGCTAAATAGTATTAGGTTTAATACTGAGCAATTCTAGTTTCTTCATTTATTTATTTTACATTTGTTAACTGGGTAGTCTCCAACTTTAGATAGGTGCTTTGTCTTTCTTGGGTCATAGAGGGAGGGCTATAGCAAGTAATGTATGTATGGTACTGGGACTTTCTGATGGTTATTTGGACATTTACCAGCCTTGATATGAGTCTCTTCTGGATGAAGATTGAAACACTTCTACTTTTTTCCCCCATTCTGAGCAGTATCAAGTCTAAAATGTGGAAGGTGTTATAGCTCGGGCAGCAGGAGAGCTTTCCACCATTTTAAACCATGTTTCAAGCACTCCAGAGACATCAGTCTTCAGGGTGAGAAGTGCTTGTCAGGAGTGGAGTTTTTCTGTTTAGGCAACTAGCAAAGAAATTACACAAATGAAATAAAAGATGGAATTAGAGATGTAAAGTTTTTAGATTATAGGGCTATGCAACCAATCATAGGGGAGAATAAAAATATAATAAAAGAAGGAAAAGGGTTTAAAAGACTAACAAGAAACACTGCAGAAATGGAGTCTTTTATAAAATAAAGTGGTAATTGTGGGAAGATCATATGATAATGAATCCATTTTATTGCAATCTGACAAAGCAGAAGATGACATATAAAGAAAAGTTTAAAGGTATACTTAAAATTACAGAGAGAGTAATAGAAGAAGTAGCATATAATTAAGCAAAAATAAATGTGAGAAAGAATAGCAGAGACAGGGGCATGGTAAGTCTTGAAGTAGAAGGAGAAAAAATGTATAAACATAAGACAGAAAAATGGGAAGAATGATATTTAGACAAAAGTATTATCTGAAAGGGAGAAAATAAGATGTTTCCCATTTTTCTGGTATGATATTGAGATGTTATAATAAAAAATGAATATAGTGAAGGATGAAAAAGTATAGTTAAAATATAAACAAGCAAAATTATAAATATAGTTGAAAGGTATGCTCAGAATATGAATGAGAAAAAAGAATGTAAGAGGGATGTATGGAAAAAAAAAGAATATAAAAATGGAAAGAGTAGAAGAAATGGAAAAAAGGAATTGTGAGAAAAGGGCCAGATGATGCTATAAAAGAAGGCAAAATAGAATCTGCACTAGGTCCAGATAGATTAAAGTACAATTTTTATAAAGAAATGTCAGATAATGAAAAGGATATTTGTCTGCAAATATTGAATGAATGAATGAATGAATGGAGGAATGTATAAAAGAAGAAGAGTTTTGTAAGTTGGTTATACAATTTGTATAGAGAAAATGGGAAAGGGAAGAAATAAAAAAAAATGGATACTAGTTATTTTGGGAAATAGTGCCTCATATAAAATATTTATGAAGATTATTCATAAAAGAATTATGGATGTCATGAAAGAAGACCTGAACAAAGAGTTGTATGGGGCTACAGAGAAAAAAGTAAATTAAATGCTAATGATGGTTAAAGAAGTGGTTTAGTGTATAGATAAGGGAGGAGGAGAAGGAAAAATAACTGTTCATGAATTGGTTAAAGCATTTGAGAGTATTAATCATGGGGAAACATTGACCATTTAAAAGAATATGAGAAAGAAGAAAAATAGGGAAAATTAGAAGAGTTTATAAAAATTCTTGTGTGTCTGTGATGATGAATGGATGGATAGGAAAAAAGATAAGACAGAGAAGAGTCGAAAAGCAGGATTTGCCATTGAGTATGAGGTTGTATGTGATGGTAATGAACACAGTTATCCAAAGATGTAAGTCATGGTTAGTGGAGGGCAAATATGAAGATAAGGAAGATATATAGGTAGCATTAATGTTAACCTATGCATATGACTTAGCTTTTGTAGCCAAGAACATATAGTGGACAAAATAGATAATTTTCTGAACAGAACTTACTTTTGGTAGAACAGGATTATAGTTAAATGAATCACAAAGTAAGGGGTTCAAAAAGATTTAAGAATAACACAAATTTATTTTATAAAAAAATGAAAGTGATGTTCTAGGGGTTAAGTCTGTAAGGGAACAAGTAGTAACAGAACAATGGAGAGAAGTTCTAAAAAATACAAAAGTAAACAAGCTTGTGGAGGGTATGCCAGTTGTCCCCAACAAAAATACTATATGTGTTAAGCACATATATTTTAGGAAAGCTAGTATATGGAGGTAGTCTGTGTATGTTTCCTTGCTGAATGGTAAGTAAATTCTTGGGTAAATTTTTTGGGGGGGTTACAGTTCAATCCAATCAAAAGAGGGATCATTTATAAAGCAAAAGAAGAGGTAGGTCTTGAATTTAATACATCTGGTTGTTTTCCTAATGCTATCAAATTTGTTTGGAGTGTTAAAACGTGTCTGAAAAATAAAGATATATAGATGGGTGGGGAAAGTAACAGGAAAAAAAAAAACAAAATATTTGTATGAGAATGTTTATGAAAGTAAAATACAGACATGGGAATATTATATAAATGAAATAGAAATGGAAAGGAAAGGATGGTATAAAAAATGAAAAAAAAAATATTATACTGATTATTGGAATAAATGGGGATGATTACAGAGAAGGCAATAAGGAAAAGGCAGGAAAGATTTGAATCATTTTTTGAAGCCAGACATTTTCTGTGGTATTTATTATTGGAAAACAGCCAGAGAAATGTAACAACAAATATAAAATGATAGAAAGGAGAATGTGCAGTAGCTATAAGTCTGTAGAGACTTCATAGTATTATTTTTATATTGTAAGAAAAATAAAGGTTTTTGGACATTACTCAAACTGTTTATGACTGAAAAGCATTTTAAAACATCAATATGGACATGGTATTTCAAGAGAAGTCTAAGGGTGTGAGTAAAAAAAATAGGAAAATATATTTTTGTTCATTGTTATTTGGTGTTTATGGAAAAAGATGTGAATAACTGCTGTTTAACAAAAGAAAACATAAGGAAGTAATATGTGATGTAATGAAATGATTATGGTGGAAATGGTGGGGATTACTTTTCTTTAATGTATTTATGAACATGAGTAGTTAAATAGTTATGTTAAGATGAATAATGTGTAATATAAAGTGTAAATATAATGAGTGAGTTAATAATGACAGATTGAAAAGTGCTAATATAATAAAGCAGTCCTTATTCTTTTTGATAGCTGTCTTGGCATCTTTTACATCTGCATGAGCTATGCATTCTAGAGCTTCTTGGGTTATGCTAAGAGTATGCGTTTTTTTCTTTTTCTTTTTTTATAAATCAAAGTGTAAACTTGGGGTGATAGAGATCTGGTGGTATATTATGTACTGGGTGAAGCTAAGGGTGAATATGTAATTGTGATATAGGTTTCCTAGGAAGTGGTGTGTGCTAATGGAGCCAGAAGTAAAAGAAGTAGTTGGAGTGGTTTGATGAGGTATGGGGCTAGGATTCATTAGTAGGGATGAAGAGACTGAACTTCTAAGTGGCATGTAAATGGAGAGAGGGATATAAATAAGAAAATAGCTATGGAACAATGAGAAGTAATTAAAGCTGTAGAACTGCTGGGGGCTATGGCGAATGGCAAACATAGCACTAGAATTCAGCAGTGTTTTGCAGTGATGAATTATGAGGAATAGGGATTAAGTAAATGGAAAGGTGGATGTCTACAGAGGGAATGGTAGTGTAGTTTTGGTAGAAAGCTTGAGACAGTTAAGTATTACTGGCTATAAAGATAGCTATAAGAAAGCATTAAATTATTTTGCTAGCACTGCACTTTTTCAGTTATTTGGATTTTTGATTCAGCTGTTGGCAAGAAAACTCCAGTTTGTTTCATACGAAATAACCAAAAATATTTCCTATCTTTGCAGTTTTAGCATGCTCCCTTCATAATCAAGACCGTTTTGGTAAATGCCATATTTTCTCACTATTGTTTGCTGGTGGCCCATCAAATGATGTGAATATGTTAAAGAAAAACAGCATACACTTTCCAGAGCCGAAGTGAGAAGCCTGGAGAATACTTTCTAGTCTATTTGGGCACTATAAACAGGAATAGAACACTACTTGATAAGCCAAAACCTTATGATATGATATTCTAATTCATCGAGGAATGAAAGCTTCATTTGTCTTCATAGTGTACACAATTTGTCATGCTCGTTTCAGTATACATAACCAACAAGTAATTCTGAGTTAAATTCTGCAATTGGAACATTTGAAGTTATTGTCCTATATGTTTTTTGTATACATGCAAAGGCATTCATAAAACCTCAGAACAGGTTATACTACTGTAAAGTGGAACAAATTGGGGTTGGTGAATGTAAAATTGTTGTGTTCAAAATATAACAGTCTAACCAGGAAAAGGTACATGAAAGCAGTCACCGTACATGCCACACATGAAGAAAAATGGATATTGTAAACATATCTACAAGCACTGCACCTATGAGGAAAAACACAGGCAGTTAGAAGAATAAGAAAAATAAATGATCAGCAAAGCAAGGCATCCCAGGGTCAGTACAGTTTTTATTATTCCTTGACTAGCTAATTTGGCTGATTGACTGACAAATCATATATCTGACTTGGTTTACTGACTGACTGACAGCATACATCAGTGAGTACAGAACTTTTGTACAGTTCTTGACAAATGCAGTCCTGCCTCTTTAGATATACATTGTGTCCTAAATTGGTCATGCAACTATTGCAAGTTATTTTTAAAGTGCGGTTATAGCAGACTATTTCTGTAGAATTGCTATACAACAAGTTTTCCTATTTTGGTATACAACTACAGAGTAATCATTTCTTGCTTCAGCTTGCTTTGTCATCATATGTTCTTACTGCTTAATTGTCTTATCATAACACTTCTAATGAGAAAGAGTATTTATTATTGTTACAGCTGCAGTTTACATTATTGCTACTGTTGAATAATTCAGAATTAATGAAAGTTTGCAAATTACAAAGTAGTACAATACAAAAGCTTAATAAAAACTTCATATAAAATCTGCAGCTTTGCAGCATGTATATGCAAGGCATAACATCTGCCCCTGTCATTCATTCTATAGATAATGGATGAAATAGAATAATATACATTTCCTGATTCGTTGATGTTTATGGCATATATGTACATTTTACAAATCATATATTTTACATTATTTGCATTCTTTACACGTGTAGTTTAGGAATGTTTTGATAGAAATAGAAAAGTACTGATTAATACATGTTTTATACAACTTCTAATAGAAGAGCCATTCCTGTTGTTACAATACATCAGTGTGTGTCAGTGTATGACCCTTGTTTCAGGCTGCTGTGACCTTTCCATTCTATTTTCTCCTAACAAGTAGTTGAGCTGACAATTCTAAAAAACCCACTGTGAAGTCTTATAGTCAGTTTGCATCTGTTGTCTGACATTTGATTATTAGAGGAATTATTTTCAATATAAATATTTATTTATATTAATAATTATGCCTTGATAAAGAGAGGAATTATTCATAAGCACTACCTTATCTTGGCTAATGCTCTTTTAGCCAGACATTGTATTTCCATGCAGCTTTTTATGTCACTGGCATTCACATAAAAGATTGTTCAGACATGCTGCTCAGAGAAGATTTCTGTAAGCTAGTGTCTCAACATTACTTGAGATCCTGGCATTCACATAAAAGATTGTTCAGACATGCTGCTCAGAGAAGATTTCTGTAAGCTGGTGTCTCAACATTACTTGAGATCCTAATAATATAACAGATATAGCAGAAAAGTAGGTGTAAGTTGATCTAGTATGCTGTAAAAATAAAGCAACTAAATAAAGCATTAAAGAACAAAAACAGAATGGTGACAGACACAGGAATAAAATTTATTACCAAGACTTAGCGCTTCAGCTCAACAACAGCCTTCCAAGAGTAACAAACACTAAAATTCATCAGTTTATATAATACATCCAATAAAATAATTAACATTCAGTTATCTAATTATAAACCTCCAATTACACTCCTTATTTAAACCATTTGGTTCCAAAGTGTTGTACTTTAAAATAAATAATGTTTCTTTATGTAACAATTTGTATTTAACATCACAACATTCTCACAAAAATAAATTAACCTGTTCTAAAATAGTTGCTCTCAAACAGGATTAGATGCATGAAAATACTTAAAATGTGCATTCAAAGAGCTATCCATTCTCTCATTAACTATATCCTAATATGTTCTTTTATACATTTTTTAAAAGATATAACAGTCTCACATAATATAGCCCACAGTCACACTTCAACAAATATATAACAATATCAGTGTGTTACAATGATAGATTCTATTTGGAGAAAAATACATTCCATTTATCATATCAAACTTCATAACTATGAATGTGCAAATACAACACTTCTTACAAGCATATATACCTCTATTTTAAGCTACCTCATTATACATAATAGCATCTGGTGGAATAATATCTTTATGTACCAGCATGTCTGACAAAGTCTTTCCTCTCTTATATGACAGTTGAACATTTTTACATAATATTTTCACCAAAGTTTTGTCCCTTAATAATAATAGCCAATAACTTTTAACTAAACTAATAATTTTTTCGGTTAAGACATAAGTGGTCACAAAATAAACCTCTCTAACATGACTATCTTGTTTATTATAAGTATCATATTTCTTTCTTCTTTCATTACCTACAACATTAACGTTTGTGGGGGTATTACCATAACATTTATGAATTATTTTGCATCCAGCTTCAATAAACTTGTTTACATCATATCCCCTACTAACAAACATTTCAGTTGTTCTGCACATTTCCTCATATAAATCTTTTTCTTTACTACAAAGTTTTTCTATACGTAAAAATTAATTATAAGGTATCATGGAAATTAAATATATTGGATGACAGCTACTGCCATACAAAAAAGAATTAACATTTTCAAATTTCCTATATATAGCTGTTATAATAGGCTCACCAATCCTCCCCCTCAAATTAATATCCAAATATGCAATACTATCACCCACTTGGATACCACTGAATTTTAAACCAAAATTATTAACTTGAATATCTTGAATAAAGACTTTAACATTTTCACGACCCCCCCTTTACACAAGAATATTAAATCATCAATGTAACAAAAATATTGACCACATAAGACCCAAAAAACTCATGTCTATATACATTATTTAATTCAAACTTGGCCATAACCAGATTTACATACATGGGGCAAAAGAAGCCCATGGCTGTCCCTTGCAACTGGTGAAAAATATCCACGTTAAATTAAAAAAATTATTTTTCAAACAAATAAACAATAATGCCACTACAAAATGAGACATAGGTGTATCCCCATAAAAATATAACAATAACTCAACATCTATATCATGCTTAATACTAGTATATAAACTAGTAACATCCAGACTAAGCCAGTACATATCTTCTTCCCAAATAATGTCCCTGATTTTTACTTTAAAAAATCCTGGCTATCTTTAACATAAGATGGTACATGTATTACCCATGGTTTTAGCTATTCACGCAAAAAGATGCCCAGGTTCTTCAACAAATATTTATCAGCAGCCACTATGGGTCTGCCACACACATTTTCAACCACTTTATGGATTTTTGGCAAACAATAGAAAGATACTATACATGTATTATCAATTTTAAACTTTTTTTCTACATCCACTTTACTAAAATAACCCAAACGTACATCTTTATATAATAATTCTAAATAGTTGTATATTGCCTCTTCATAACCTTTCTTTTCACTTTTCTCATAAATCTCAGCATTATTCATATGATTGTAACATATCTTCACATACTCTTTGTGGTTCATTATTACAATTTTATTGTCTTTATCAGACCATTTAATGACCAATCTATGATCCCTACACAATTGTTTGAGAGCTACCCATTGATCTTTGCATAAATTATATTGCACCTTTTGTTTTTCTTTTAAAAACTCATAGAACAAGGTTTCCACTTGGAATTTTAATACTGACATAAGACTTTGAATATTTTGATTAGAGTACGGATGTATAAAATCACCAAAACAAGGAACACCATTAGTACTGAGCAACACATAAGCATTATTACATTCATTATTTAAACATTCCTCTTCCGATATACATGAATAAAATTAATCTTCTAAACTAGTATCTGCCTCATTATTGACTGCAATAATATTTATTTAAAAATAATCAATTAAATGACGTTTTCCACCTAACCTAAACAATTCACTTTTAAGAACATGCAGCTGTGGAAGAAACGTTGGTATGAATTTTAAACCCAAATTAAGTACAGAATAAACATCTTCAGAAACTGGTAATGCAGAAATATTCAGTACTAAATCATTTGCAACATTAATACCATTTTGTTCTTTTTGTCTTATAAACATTTTGAAATTGTCTGTCATTGTTTTTGTTTTATGTCCCTGATCATTTCTGCCCCATTTCTTACCAGTCCATTGAAATTCTTCTGGGGCTTCATTCCAAAAATGTTGGGTATGCTCTGCAGATCGCTGTGCTGCTGGTAATGGTGGATACCCATCTCCTTCACTCTCCAGTCTTGTAGTTACTTCCATGTCATCCAAAGTGGCAAAAGACACAGAAGGAGAATGTTTTGCCCCTCCCCCTCCTGTGCATGATGTAACCTTATTACTGCATTTCCATATAAATGCCCTTTGGAGTTTATAATCTTTTAGATCTCTGTTAATTGTGTGTTTCTTACACTCTATGAGTTCAAGTTCAAATTCTTTAAGTTTGTTGTTTATATCTGATAATAGCTCATCCTGATGGGCTGCACTTAGATGTTGACCAAGCTCCGTATTCATGGCTAGCACTTCCTCTTTAATTTTGTTCTGCTTGAGCAAATCACGCTCAATGAGAATCTGCACCCATTCCATTGAACATTTGTGTGCAGCTGCTACCCATCTGCTTTTAAAGATTACATCTTGTTCATTGCTCAAGTCAAAAGGGATAGTTGGACTTTTGAAGGCTCTCAGCCCCTGTGGGGCTATATCCAACTCCGCATACCTTCTTAGACATAAAATATTAAAGTGTACTGGTTTCTTTAAAAATAAATTTTTCCATCTTATCATTTAATTCCTGCAACTCCGCCACTATATGCACAGTACTTGTAGACCCCACAGAAGCAAAAGAATCTTCCATCTTATGATTTCTGTCTGCCAAAAATTTGTCCCAAAAGTTCTCCCAGATTCACCAGATCTAGTAGCCCATTCATTCGTTTGAAAAACATACGGATCTATCCCGATCTATTGAACATTGCCCATTCTCCATACTGTCTTCTCAAAAAACTTGAGGAATATTATTTGAAGGGTCCATTGCCATAAAAAATACTGAAAACATAAAACAACTATGTAGCAGAAAATAATAAAAAACAACAGAATGGTCATGAACACAGAAATAAAATGTATTACCAAGACTTAGCGCTTCAGCTCAACAACAGCCTTCCAAGAGTAACAAGCACTAAAATTCCTCAGTTTATATAATACATCCAATAAAATAATTAACATTCAATTATATAATTATAAACCTCCAGTTACACTCCTTATTTAAACCATTTGGTTTCAAAGTGTTGTACTTTAAAATAATGTTTCTTTATGCAACAATTTGTATTTAACATTACAATATTCTCCCAAAAATAAATTAACCTGTTCTAAAACAGTTGCTCTCAAACAGTCAGGATTAGATGCATGAAAGATAATGCATGAAGAAAGCATTAAACTGCTTTTACACATTAAAGTCTCACATGTACATTAAAAGACAGTCAGTAGTTTCTAAAGATAAATGCATTGTAATGCACTGGAAGGCCTTAATAAAATGTGCACAATATTCAAACAAGCCTAAGGCATGAACAGAACCATTGAAAGAGCTCAAATACTGATGCAATGTTCAGAAAGCATGCAATACTGACATTAGCTCAGAATATATTACTGTGTAGCAGCAGCATCAAGGTGTGACATTGACAGGAATGTATGGCACAGCAGCGTGTCACTGTTGATGAGCATGCAATGTTACAGGAGTGTGATGCAGACACACATGCATATTGAGGCACAGCACACTGTATTAGAAGGTGTGAGTATAAGAACACAGGCACATAAATATGGTATACCACCTGATAATCAATGGTGGGAATATTGTGTACTACCACACATGTAGTGCCAAACAAAAAAAAAAAAATCTTCCTCCACCTGGCAATGAGATAACTTTGTAAATTGTATTCAGAACAGGAGGCAGCAAATCAGTACTATTGTCCAGCATCAAAAACCCACACCATTATCATTATCAGCATCATTGCCTTAATCATCAGTAAGCCACTTTTTCCCATTTTCGACATGGGTTGGGTTATTGCACCAAGTGTCACCACTTCTGTCGATTCAATGCACTCTCCTACTTTTTGTAACAGTCATGTCTGACTTTGTAGATCTTCTCTCAAGCAATCCATCAATCTGTTTGCTGGCTTCCTTTTTTCTTCTTGCCTTCTTCTTTTCTCTCCCATATCTTCAATGCCAGAGTATCTGCTGTTTTCTGGCACACATGCCTGTACCACTGACATCTCTTTTCTTTGACTTTGCCTGCAATTGGAATGCCTTGGGTTCTGCTCTAGTGTCATCACTCTTTCATCTGTCCTACAATGTTCATCTACAATTTTCTGCTTCTCCTGATATAACCTGTATCTTCCATGGCAATCATCTTGTCTGTACTCACGTTTCTTCCTATATGCCTTCAGTTTTGCATTTCATTCCCATATCATTTGCTAACCTTCCTGTTCAGAGTTTGCTTCTAATGTGACATGATCTATATTACAGAATCTTTGTTAATTTGCCCATCATACATGTTTGATAATGTAGTTCATCAACAGGTGAATGTTGATGCACTCCCACTCCCACTGGCAACCACTTTGTGAGTCTGAACATTGCTCATACTTGTGTTATTGGGTTCTTGTACATAGCCTGCACAAATTCTTCCAAAGTTTCTTGGACTTCAAACCATTGCAGGACTCCCCAGAGAAGATATCTTGGGACTCTGCCATATGTTTTGTCTAAGCAGAAACACACAGTCCATATCTTATCATACATGTTCATAAAAATGTATATGAAAATGTAAAAAATAAACACTGACATAAGGTGAAAGACATATTTTTAGTATAAAAAAGTCAAAACTGCATAAGAAGATACCAACAGGTTAAGTATTATTCATTTGTGTTGCTATTTTCAAACAGTATTTTAGGCTTGCATGCTCTGGGCCCCCATTGCTTACCACCATTGCTACATGCATCTTGAGAGCCATCATCCTCCTCATTGTCAGACCCAAGACTCAGCTAAATCTATAGCATTCATTGATTCATTAATAAAAAGTGGAGCTTTAATGAGATGTTCAGCCCTAAGATTAGCTCTTTTAGTTATAGACTCCAAGACAGCATTATAAACCTCCCAATGGACACATTAACATTATCATGCATCAGAGAAAAAAAAATCTGAAAAACACTGGGTAATCATAGTTTGTGCCACACTCAGTGCTCAACACTAAAGGACAATTTACTGTAGGGTCTCTTAGAGACTCTTGACAGTGTCCTTCTCCCATTTTGCTCTACATTTGCTACCCTCCACTTCATCCTTTTCCTCAAAAATATGGTTACTCCTCTCTTGAATGCATAATGAAGCTACTATCTTTGCTTCTCTTTGAAAGTTATTCACATCTTCAATGCCTCCTAACTCTCCTTCATCATCATCACAAACTCCCTTTTTTTCCATTTCTATATATGGCCAGTGTGGTACATCAACTTTTAACCACCTCCAACAGGCGAATAACTATGGCCTTTATAAGCAACCTTATTCAATGTGAGCAAATCACGTATATACTATTTTTACAACACAACGTAGTTAGCCCTGATTTTTATTTCTTAAAAGAACTCTGTTTTTAATTTAAAATATTTTTAACAAATTAGGTTGAGTGGGCATTTGAAAGACATGTGTTGAATGGGCGTACCTTTGTTGAAGGTTGGGCATCAGGCTGGCAGCTCGACACCATAGAAACCAACTGCCAATCATTAGCGGACCGAAGTTCTGCTGTGGCAACCCCTAACCAGGAAAAGCCGAAAGACAAACAACAACATTTTAGTTTAGAGCTTAAATTCACAAATTTTATTTTAACTGTTGTAAACTTCTGGTTCTTTGAATAGTCCCTAATTACAATACCTATGTAGCATTGAACAATAAATTTACCAGATTTAAACTAGTAATAGTAAACTCATCCAGACATTGCTATGCCATCCAGACAGCAGACTAAACAAAGTTTGAATAGAGACTTGCAGGAAGCAGAAGTGTGAAGGAGACAGAATTATGTACAAAACACTTTCCCTGCTGAATGTTTTGCAAGCACCTATGCCATTTTATATGCTACTGCATTCTCTAGAATCTGGGGACAGACAGCAATAAGAAAGTATTCATTAGTACCCTCCCAGTCTTCCATGAAGCTACTGTCCTTTTTCCTTCTTCACTGTACCTATGCACTTCTTCCCAATGGCACAACCAAGCAAATAAGGTATATCCTATGTGGGTGGGCACTCAGTATTTTGACATACATCTTCTATCTACACTACAGACACTGATGGCTCCAAGACATCCATGGCTATATGCTCCTCCTCTGACAGTAGTAAATATTTAATAACAGTACTGAGAGTGACTAATTGACTGGCCTGTTCTTTCTTGGGTTGATGCTCTAGGCTTCCTCTGTACTCCACAAACTGGGATTTCTACATCAGCTGCTTCAGATAGTGTGATTTCTTTGTAGTGGAACAGCAAACTTGCTTGTTGATATGGCCACCTTCACACTGTGTTCAAGTTCTTGGTCCCACTAGGAGTGCAGTGTATGGCTTCTTCTGTAACATTAAATATGGACTCCAACTGCAGGTGCTTATGAAGGAATCTTGGGGATGCATCTAGAGAGTCATAGTCAATAGTGTTACTTAATTATGAGCATCTCTGCATATTCAAAGGCAGTGAGGACACCGATTCTATAGTATAGTCTACGTGTTGCTGTAGAGTGCCATGTCTTCCCCATTATTTTTTGTAAACTTCAAATTCAGTGTCATATTTATGTGTTTCTAGACAAAGCACTATTAGAAAGGCATAAATATAAGTAAATATACAGAAACAAAATAAAAACAGCAGTGACAGCAGCACTATTGTGACAGTATTGGAAGATATATACACTAACAAATGTAGTTTTAAAACAATCAGACTTTAGTCCTTTTCTCTGTTCCTACAACTGTGATAGATCATTTTGATCTAATGACCAATAGCTTCTCAGCATTCATAAACCTCATTAATCCTGTAGTCAAAGTCTCTACTCATACTCATTTGCTAAGAAATGGAATTCTGTCTCTCTGCAAATTAGATGTACCTCCAACATCTTCATTTTCTAAAATACCTGCTAAGAGACTACTTTAAATAAGACTTTGCTCTGCTCCTACAAATCCCCAGGCTGAACTACTCCTCCCTTCCTCATCATACATATGTATTACTAATTCCTTCTCTTTGAACACAGTCATACTATTTCTTAAAGGAGAAACATAATCAGCTATGTTATCTAGTTACCTGTGTTCCAACATGTGTAATCATTGAGCTTAATGCCATCTCTCTATGAACTGCAACTTGTGAATTCTTTAACTATTGATAATGTTCTTTTTCAGCTTGTTAACTCTGTCTCATTATTTGCACTCTATATGTATAAAGCCACACTGTGCGAACTGATGGTGTGGATTTTTTCCTATTTAGCATGTTATTCTTTTCTAGTGGGTTTTGTAATTACTTTGTTCTTTAATTATAACCATATTATGTCAATGTGGAGCTTTTCAACCCATACCTCGGCTGAAAATTGGATATTATCACATTTGGACATTCCCAATAAAATAAAAGTCAAATAAAACATATAAATTTATCGACATGAAGCTTTAAAATTGTCTTTCTTTGATTCTCTGCCTATGTAGTTAAATAGGTAGAAGATGACCAGCTAAGAGGATGGCTTGGCCTAGCCTGTGGCTTCAGGGCACAGTGCTCCATTTTGATGACAATGTCTCAAAGTAAATAGAGAACTTTCTGGCTTTAAATTGTAAAAAGGTCACAAGTCTAATCCTTCTAGATAATTTTTCAAATCAACTAACCTTAGATTGTTCCTGCACCAGTGATTTTCAGGTTCATTCAATTTGTTTTATGATGATCTGTTAGCACCCTGGTGATCCATTAAGTATGTCTGAGTTTCCTGAAGTTGGAAACTTGCATGGATATGCTTGGTTACAGGAAAAATAAATTATGAAGCCCAAGACTGCATGTCTGCAGCATTTTTACCTTCAAAGTTTTCAGCCAGGCAGTGTCCTCTAATATGGCAAAAACATTGTCATAATCCATCAAATCTGCTTTCTAGCACAGACAAGGGTGAGTTATCTTGCTCGCTGGTCACATGCAGTTTATACACACAAGAGCATGACTCAGCAGCCATTTCCTTTATCATCTTTTTGTAATTTCTGCAGAAGAAATTTTTTCTTCAGAGCTTTTCTGCCCTTCAGATGACATATGGAAACTGGTGTGAGGCAATACTGACTCTGTAGTCATTAGATACATGTTTTTTTGTTTAATTCTTGGAGTTCTGGAGCTAAGGATTTTAACTTTTTCCATCATAAAGACTAGCTTTGCAGCCTCTCCTTCAGATTTGTTCCACTACTCAACATAAATATATATTCACATTTAATCTATAGATTTATTATTCCTAAGGCTGTAAAACTGCTGAGTTTTCAAACAATGCAACTGTAAAAATCATTACAATTTTCAATTTGTAGGCTATTTTTTGTTTAAAAAATGTTACTGTTGTCGGGTTAAGGCACAGTTAGTGAAACTGTTCCACTTCAGTATTATAACGTTTATTTTGTTTTATGTTTTACTTTGTGTTTTTCATTTGTACATTTGTATTTGACTTGTGAACTGATGTCAAGAGAATGAGGTCTTTAACCCAATGGAGCTTCAGGAACAAAAACAAAAACAATGACAACAAAAATGGTTAGTCTCAATAGTGTCTCCAACAGCAGAGCTGCATATGATCTCTTCTGCATGTCTGCTTGTCTGCTTCTGTCCCTCTCACTCCAATACTGTTGTCTCAGCTGTAACTGCAGCTCTGTTATTGTTCTTTTCTTTATTTTCTTTTTCATCAAGCTGCCTGATTTTATATTGTTTTTTTGCCAACTGCTTAGTTTAATTATTTGTATCCATGATTGCTACCTTGTTATAGACAAGATCCCATGTCTGCAGTTAGGCCTGGTTATTCGCAGGCTCCTGTACCTCATTTGGTCCTGGTTATTGATAGGGTCCATCCTGTGGTATCTTGTATGGTTATTTGCAAGACCTTGGTATGCTGTTGAGACTTGTTATTAGCAGGATCATGCTTACTCTATTGAGCAGCTACTGGCTGGAAGCTGTTTATGTTATTGCACCAGGCTATATAGCGAATCCTGTCCATGGCATTGGGCCTGGTTATTGTAAAGATTCTGATTACATTGTTAGTCAGTTTAGTTAGTTAGTTAGTTATTAGCATTTGTATACTAGGATTGTCGGTCTGGGAATAAGTTCCCCCTTTTCAGTGGAGGCCCATGGAGAAAAGCTCCAAGATTAAGCACACATACAAAAGGTACAAAAAGTAGATAAGAAAAAAATTACAATGACTTTAAGCAATTTAACAGAATGAATTCAAATAGAACACATAATAACACAAGACGAGTTTTACAAAAGATAAGTAAAGTCATGAATAAAATCTGAGTACAACAATGGTTGAAAACAAAGAAAGTGGATGGAAAGAAAAGATAAAGTCACAGGTGAGCGCATACTCTTAAAATGTGCGGTTTGAGAAAAACGTAAGTAATGTGTTGGTGGAAGTGCTAGTTATATAACAGTATGCAGGAGGAGCAAGATAAGAAGGCAGGTTTGTGAGGCAACACCACGGAAACAGGCCAAGGGAACAGGACAGGAAGTGGTTGGATCATGTACTGGATGTGGCAGAGGATGACATAGTTGATTAGTAGATAAGATGAGTGAGAGGAAGGTTTGGGAAAGTTGAATAAAAATATGTAGGATTATTATCATGAAGAGAGACGGGAAGATGTCACTGTATGGTTTGTGGATGGATAGGAGTTGATACAGATGAGAAGAGATGTGATATGAAAGGGTATAAAAGAAGAGGGGATATAAAAAGAAAGGTAGTGAGCTAGGAAATGAAGACAGGGAATAACAAGGCAAAATAAAAATAAGAGGGAGATGTGAGGAGAAGAATAGGAATTGGTAAGGAAAGAGGAGAGAAAGTAAGTGGTTAATGGAGAAAGGATGATAGTGATACAGGCTACAGATAATATGCATCACTATAGTGTCCTCAGAAAAGGGAAAGGATAGCACAGCTTAAAACACACTGTGTGGATCGATAGGAATTTCTGTCTAACTAGGAAATGAGCAGGAACAGCATCATTTGTTCAGAAGTATTATTTTAATTGAGACTTGAAAGATTTCACCCAAGGTATTTGTTTAAGAGTAACTGGGTGGGGATGGAGTTTCAGATTTTACAGATGTAGGAAGAATGGAGAGAGTCACCAGCAGAGTGGTTTTATTTAGTTAAATGAGTCTTTTTTTTATCTACTGTGTGAAGAGGCCTGTT
Source organism: Protopterus annectens (assembly GCF_019279795.1). Classification (NCBI taxonomy): domain Eukaryota; kingdom Metazoa; phylum Chordata; order Ceratodontiformes; family Protopteridae; genus Protopterus; species Protopterus annectens. The sequence continues at coordinate 494,191,042 of NC_056751.1, forward strand.
TGGTTAGTAGTGTTGAACGATACGAGTTCGGCTATGGCATTTTTCAAGATTGTGTCTAAGGTTATGTGTAGTAAGTAGCTCAGATAGAGTCAGGGAGGGAGGCTTTTACAGCTACACAACAGTGAGATTTGTTTGCACTTTACCAAGTATATTTGGCTATTTTGTTGTAGCATTGCTGATGGAGATTTTTCTGGGTTGCCTGAAGATTAATGAGAATAGGGGCTGCATAGAGAAGAGCTGAAAGGAGGAAGTTCGAAGCAACATGCTTAATAGCATTGTCTGTTACTTATTTCTTTTTCTTGTAGAGGATGCCGGTTTCTGAGAATTTATTTTTTTTGCATCTTTTACATGGTAGACAAATTTAAAGTTGTCATCAACTATTATACCTAGTAGCTTAGTGTGGGTTATAAATTCTATTTTTTATATTGATTGCGGAGGACAGAGTGAAGTGGGATTTCTTGGTAGAGAGTTGTTTTGGGGTGAATAAGATGAGCTTGATTTTGGGGGTTTAGAAGAAGTTGGGAAGCAGACAGACACATTTTGATAGATATAACCAAATGCCATAGTTGTTCCAATGTATCCATTCAGATCAGAGTGGAGTCACCACATATTGGATGATCTTAGCAAGTTTGCTTGCTGGGTTGAGGTCATTCACAAATATGTTGAATAAGAATGGGTCTAGAATAAAGCCCTTGGGGATTCCAATGTTCTGGGAAGGAAACAAGAGATGTTATTTTGACATTTAACATCCTGTTGTCAATAGGACAGGTAGTTGTCAAATCAAGTCCAGGATTTAGTAGATGGTTAATTGAAGACCAAAAGAGTTTTGGGTTCTTTTCATATAATGTTTGGAGGTTAGTGTAATATAAATGCTTGTCATATTTAGTCCTTTGCTTGGTGCTGTTTCCTGAGGTATTTATATTTTTTGTAAGTTAGAATCTGTCTTATCATTTCCAGTTTCCCCATGCTTTGTCTCTCTGGTTCATAAATTGTTTGGTTTGTCTGAAGAGTCAGGGTGCTGGATTTTCTTTGGTTCTTATCATTTTTATAGGGACATGCACATATACAATATTGAGGAAAATTGTGCTGAATAGGGAGATAGCACTGTCTAGTTGAATATTAGTAATTGGTTCCAGTTTATTAATTTTAAGATTGAGATGAAAAAATCATCCATCATGAAGGACGATCAATTGTGGGCATGACTGTAGTAATATTGTTTAAGGAGATCATGGTGGTCCCTTATACTGAAGGTAGAGAGGTCATTATTGAAGTTGTCAGGGAGAGCAACAGATGAGATAATTTTGTCTGTAAAGTTAGTGAGGATTCAGTCTAAGGTGAATTTCCTGTCAGAATGCTTATTGTGCATAGTTTGGGATATAATATGCTGGGTTTGCCCATATGAATTTATTGCATCATTAGCAGTATTATTGCTTATAGACTTCCAGTCAATATTTTGATCACCCATTATTGTAGTTTCCTTTGGAATATTTGATGAAGCACAGAAGAAGAATTCTGATGCTGTATATGTGCTGTTGCCTGGTAGAATGTAAATGTATGTTATGCAAGCGACTTGAGTTTATTAAGTTTTAAAAAGGACAGGAGGACTTCAGCATTATTTATTTCTGATGGTTTTGAGGGATGAAGATTTAACTTAAGGGAATTTATGTAATTCCTATTCACTTGATCCTGTCAGGATCTCAGCCCTAGCATCTATATGATCCAGTGATCCAGAGCCCTACTGTTTGAGGAGCCTAACATAGTACTGGGTATGATTATTGCAACGTTATTGATTACACTGCTGTACTGTTTGTTGACTGCATCTTGTTAACATGCCACTGTTGTTAGGTCTGGTTACTAACTGGATCATGCCAATTTTGCTGGACCTGTTTATTAAAAGAAACCAACTGACCCTGTGATGGAAGCTGTTGCTAACAGGATCTTGACCAAGCAGTTAATCATGGATACTCCTATATCATATTCTTGCTGCATGTCCTGTCCACTTTGAGTAGCCTGGTTTTAGATAGGATACATTTGATCCTGAGATTGTTTTGATATGATCATAAAATTATGTATAGCCTATCTGGCTTGGTTATAGACATGCTCTTGCTGATCCTTTTGGAGCCTGGTATTGACACGATCATGTCTATGTATTGATTGCTGTTATAAATAAAATCATATCTGTCAGGATCATGTCTAAGCTGCTGGGTTTATTTACTGACATAATTTAATCCAGGCTTCCTGGCCTGCTTATCCTGAAAGCACTATCCTTAATGTCTTCACTAACTGCTGCACAATCTTGACTATAACACTAAGTCTGGTTACTGGTTTGTATCATCTAAAGAAACAAATCTGATTCAGACAAAAATGCATCTTTGTGGGAATAAAGAAATTATTTAAAAATCCATTAGAAATAGAAGAGTCATAAAAAGAAGATGGAGAACATATCAGAACTGTCTTTGTGGTTTATTAAGGCAGCTGTATAATAAAACTAATAAGTACAAAACTGTGCTTAGAAAATAAGAAGAATACATCAGAAGAGTGGAAAAAAATAAATCGAATAGTATGTAAATCCTTAGCTTTTAAATAAAAGAAAACATATTTTGTTCTAAAAGGAAAACTATACATATATCATAATAACACATAACTTTACTGTTAGGAATTATGTACATAGCCTGAAGACAATGCAGAAAAATTCCCTACCCTAAAATCTAGTCCATTGTAACTATTTCAGTTCGGTCATTATGGAGACTGGGACAAATTCTAAGAAAGATCAAAGAAACTACAAACATGACATTTGGATTTAAATAGTAGGCATGTGCTTCAGTAAAACAGTACTACATACCAAGTTATTACAATGTTTCTCTCTTGAAAAAGCACTGAAACATCTGCTTTATATTAAAAAGTGATCCGTAGAAATACTATCTGACATTTTTGGTAAAATGTTTAAACCCTATAAATATTATAACTTCAGAAATTTACAGCACATATACAATTCAGTTGATAACTGCATTTTAAGCAGATCAATTAAAATGTTGTCAGATATTCATGTCTCTGATTAACAAGCAATTTCATATTATACTGATTTAATTTGATACCTATTGTATTTGAAACACTGGAAAATACCATGTATAAAGACGATGAGTTTTTTATAACTTTGCAGTTGTATACCAATGTTGGGCAAAAATGCCTATGCTGAGAGAAGAATTAAACAAGGTCATTCACTATGTAAATCCTTGCCATCTGAGCAAAAGGAAATGTGCATTTCCCTAAAGTAAAAATATACTTGGCAGAATCATGTAACAAAAAATGAATTATGGATATAGGATGAGACCAGTATATGTCTATTTGATTATTATAAAAACAGAAATATTATGCATTATAAAAGTTAGACCAGGCATTAAAGTCAGCCATTGTGGAGATAAATATGAATTTTGAGAAATAGCAAATAAACTGCAAATACACCACAAACAGATGAGAAACCTAAATACAAGGCAAAAGGTTCATTAAGAAATTCCACATTTTGTTATAAACATCTCTCTCTATCTCTGTTGGACATATGACACAGCTTTATATTTAAAGATAATAAAAGTTGTATAATAACAGTCGTACACTTAGAAGCACAGTATTAATTCTCTATATAAAATATTGCAGCATAATTTATTGTTTTTAATTCATGTTGTGCTTGAGGTTTCCTTTTTCGAAGAAATGAAATAGCTCCAAGCATTTTATCTAATGTTTCTTTTTTATGTTATCATAGTTCTTTACACAGGATAGAAATTACTTTTTAAATTATAGTGAGTCTAGTTAACTATCATCTGATATTTTTGTCAAATATTTTATGACACTCCAAAGTTTATAATTTCTTAAAAATATTTGGCATCCATAAATTCAAGTGACAAGCATCATTATAAACTGATCATAATTAAAATGCCTTTAGATATATATTCAAGTTTCTGATTAACCACACATTTAAATTAACTGATTTGACTTAATGTCTTCTTTATTTTATTGAAACACTGCAAAACAGAATGGGATGAATCCAGAAAGGTTAGTGTGAGGTGAAGGCATGGTGTACACCTCACAATAAACATTTCTGATTCAGAGACACCCTAACACAGTGGTGTAGCATCAGAGGGAGCTGTTTCTGCACCCCTGCAAATACTAAGGAGGCTTTCTAGTGGAGGGGCCTCTGTTAATTAGTCTTGTGCTCTCCCCTAAAAAGTGTGTGTTCATTTGATCATGTTAGAGGTAAGTGCCAAGGAGGTTAGCAAACAAGATGAGTGCATTTGTGTATGACTGTATGACTGCAAGTGTATGACTGGTGTACAGTGAGTATACATGCATGTAAATGTCTTTATTTGTGTCAGTTTTCATGTGTGTGTGTGTGTGTGTGTGTGTGTGTGTGTGTGTGTGTGTGTGTGTGTGTGTGTGTGTGTGTGTATGTGAGACTATATGAATGTGTGAATTGGTGCATTTAAGGAGGGCTGTCACATCTCCATACTGCCATACACTACTGAGCAAGTCCTGCAATACTGGGGGATGGACAACACTAAACTGCACTCATACTGTTTATATCATACCTTAAATACACTTAAAAAGACAGACCAAGGTTTTGGAGCATGAATGAAGTGGAGTGGGTTAACAGTAGACTCCAGTGATAACTTTTTCTATTGTATCCTAAAGGCACTTACAAAAGTTCAAAAGCTGTACCTTTGGCACTCACACGGCTGTTGAGCAGATATTTATCTAGTTCCATCAGTAGTAGATACTAGGATAGTCCTTACATAATATTGTTAGTGTTTGAAAAAATTAAAATGGGGATTCAAACTCCACACCCTTCATACACAAAGCAGGAAGTTTAGCACTCTTCAATAACCAACAACTTAGTATTAAATGACATTTGTTAATTAACAATAAGTATGAAGCTCTATTGTCTGAAAATATTCACTGATTATAATGGTCCAAGAATTATGAGGGACAAGACACATTTTGTTTTAAAGATCTCTCTCTCTCACTGTCTCTGTTGGACATTTAACACAACAACATTGTCATCTTTCTCTAAGTATCTTTTAAATTGGTATGAGGATAAGGAATAGCTTGAAGTTTAAACACAAGTTTTACATGCTGAATGAAAGATCTGTTTTCAGGTCCAAGATCCTATGTACCAATTACAGAACATTTGTAATGCCTTTTATATTCAAAGGTAATAAAAGTTGTATAATAACTTTAGTACACTTAAAAGCACAGTATTATTTCTCTATATAAAATATAGTGAAGCATAATTTATTGTGTTTAATTCATTTTGTGCTTGAGATTTCCTTTTTTACAGAAATGAAATAGCTCCAAGCATTTTATCTAAGGTTTTTTTTTTCATGTTATCATAGTTCTTTACACAGGATAGAAATTACTTTTTAAATTAAAGCGAATCTAGATAAGTATTATCTGATATTTTTGTTAAATATTTTATGGCATTCCAAAGTTTATAATTTCTTAAGAAATATTTGGTATCCATAAAATTCAAGTGACAAGCATCATTATAAACTGATTGTAATTAAAATGCCTTTAGATATATATTCATGTTTATGATTAACCACAAATTTCAGTTTACTGGTTTGACTTAAGGCCTTCTTTGGTTGTTTGAAACAGAATGGGCTGAATCCAGAAAGGTTAGTGTGAGGTGAAGGCATGGTGTACACTTTACAATAAACATTTCTGATTCAGAGACACTCTATCACAGTGGTGTAGCATCAGAGGGAGCTGTTTCTGCACCCCCTGTAAATACTAAGGAGGCTTTCTAGTGGAGGGGCCTATGTTAATTAGTCTTGTGCTCACCCCTAAAAAGTTTGCGTTCATTTGATCATGTTAGAGGTAAGTACCAGGGAGATTAGCAAACAAGTAGTGCTGGGGGATGACTGCATTTGTGTGTATGTGTGTATGGCTGCAAGTGTCTGAGTGGTGTACACTGATTCTGCATGTTTTGTTAATGTCTGTATGTGTGTCAGTTTGCATGTGTGTGTCTGTGTGACTATATGAATGTGCAAATTTGTGCTTTTGTGGGGGGGGCTGTCACACCTCCATGCTGCCATATACTAATGAGCAAATCGTGCAATACTGGGGGGATGGGCAACAGTAAACTCTACTCATACTTTTCATATCTTACCTTAAATAAACTTATTTATTTGTTTATTGACATTTGTTTACAGAGAAAGTCCATTGGGCCAAAGGAGCCCATTTTTAGTGGAGGCCCTGGGATAAAAGGCAGTTAGTATAACAGTACATAACATTCAAAAGAGTTAGTAGATCACAAATAGTATTATCAAAAACAGAACAGTATTATACAAAAACAGAATAAAAAGCATGTACAAATACTATATATACAGATTAAACTGTTTGGAGATACATAATAACTAAGTAATCATATTAGTGTACATTTAGAGACAATATAGTAATAAAAGCAGTCATATAGAATTATTTATAAGGTACTATACAAGTAGCAGCCAGCACAGTATTTCAAGGCAATGTTCAATTGATTTATTATCTGATTGTGAGGCATAACAAGATGGTAGGATGCAGATAGATAGTAATGCTTAGTCACATAGCTTATATGTCTTTTAACTTGTGATAGTGAAAGATATGAATAGGTGATGATGTCATGTAAAGGGAATATAACTTATGGTTTGGGAATCAGCTTATGGATGGATGGGAATTGAAATATCTTCATTTCCAAAAGGTGGAGAGGTGCTGCCATAGACATTGGTTGAAGGAGGCGATATTACTAGAGGTTCTGATAACTACTGGGAGAGAATTGCATAGCTTGGCAACAGAAAAGGAGTAAAGCATGTCACCAGCTGGAAGTGTTGGTTTGTCTACTTGCAGGAGAAGTTGATTTTCAAATATGAGTCACCTGTTTGGAAGGTAGTAGGTTAAGATGGAAGAAACGGCTGGGCTGGCTGAGGGTTTTTAAATGATTTGATTTAACCGTGATTAGTTGTAGGTAGGTCTGGTAATGTGAAAATTCAATTCAGTTAAATGATTTTAGGGAGATGAAGTGATGGGAAGAATATTTTGCATTGGTTGCAAACTTAGCAACCTTGTTGCAACAAGACTCAAGCTTGGTTTTAGGGAGGACTGGATATTGGTAAGGAAAGGAGCACCATACAGGGGAGAAGGTAGGAAAAAGGTTAATGTACGAGTCTGCTTAGTAGAGCAGTTAAGAAAGTGTTTGTGTCGATATAGGGTGCCTAGTTTTTGTTTTTTTGATATTATTGTGGCTATGAAGGTCAAATGCCAGTTTTTCATCTAGAATAACTTCTAGTAATTTAGTGTGGGAGACAACCTCTATAGTGGTGTTTTGAGATTGAATGATGAAATCTGTCTTGTTAACCAATAGGTTTTTCTTGTAAGTAAATAACAACAATTTGGTTTTGCTGGGATTTAGGGTTAGCTGATTATTGGCCATCCACATTTCAGTAACAGTAAAGGAATTCTGGGTTTTATGCATAAATTCTGTTCTTGATTTGGCAGAGCAAATAATAATTGAATCATCTGCACACTGTTCAGCAGAACCATTTTTAAGGGAGGAATGAAAGTTATTTATAAAAATACTGAAAAGAAGGGGTTCCTAAGATGGAACCCTGAAGAACACCTGTGGAACACTCAAGAAATGGAGAGAAAGAGTTGAGCCATCTAGTTGACTGTTGTCCATTTTTTAGATGCATCGTGAGCCAGTTTAGAGTTTGGGGTGAGGAGTAGGGGGTGGGAGACTATATCAAAAGCTTTTGAGAGGTCAAGAAAGAGTGAGAATGCAAATTTACCAGCATTTCTAACATGGTTGACTGTGTCCAAAAGGAAATAAGAGTGTTAGTTGTGCTGTGACCTGGCCTAAACCCATGCTGAGTTGGGGAGAGGAGTTAGTTTAGTAATAGATAGTTTAAAAGCTTATAGTGGATACAGTTTTTCCAGGATTTTAGAGAGGGGGGAGAGAATAGCAATTGGTTAGAAATTAGAAATGTCTGCTTTTTTCCAGATAGTGGGAACATAGGACTCTTGGAGGGATCTGTTGAGAAGAATGCTGATGGGATAGGCAATGGATCTTACTGATATTTGGAGGGATTCTGGGGTAAGTTGTCCGGGGCACAGGAGCCACGTTTCAGTTTTAGGAGAAGTTTAGTTAGCTATCATAGCAATGGGTATAGGAGAGAAAGAAAAGGAGGGTAGGGAGGGGTTGGGGTATCCTGTGAGGATGGTGTTAGTGGAGGAGAGTTAGTATGTAGCGAGTTTACCTATAGTGTCGATGAAGTGTGAGTTGAAAAGAGTGGCTATTTCGCTGGCTGTTTTCTCAGGAAATGGGAAGGGGTTGCTTTTGGCTCCAGGGTTAATTAGAGATGAGATGGAATTTCAAAATTTCTTTGGAATTTGGAATTTTTTGGAAGGCTTAGATAATTTTTTTTTCTGTCATTAATAGCTAGTTGCTTTCCTTGATTACAGAGCTGTCTAAATTGTAGGAGGTCAGTGGAATTCTTGTACTTTAGCCATTATTTCCACATTTTGTTGCTGGTAATTATGATTTGCTTTGTGGCTCTAGAAAAGCCACATAACGTCCTTTTACTCTTTTTTTGTCTTATCGGGGCTAGTTTGCTTAGGGTTTTGAGGAATGTGGAGATAAATAGCTCAATGGCCTCATCAAGGGGCAGGACTTTTAGTATATTCCAATTAATTTTTCTCAGTATTTCATTAAGAGTTGTAGGACTAAAGTTGCTTAAATTTCTAGTTAATTTGTATTGGTGTTGGGAAGGTATAGGGTTGACATTAAATACTATATAGGCTGGTAGGCGGTCAATAATCCTGCTAGGAAGTGTGCCTACTGCTGAAATTTTGTTCAGGTCAGAGATTAATATCCAGTCAAGAATCGAGCCACTGTCTTTATTTCTAGGTCTAGTTGTATCTGTTATTAACTGTGTAAAGTTGAAGAGGTTGATATCAGATGATGGAGAGTGACTGGAGAAATCTACCCAATTTATGTTCACATTGCTTAGAATAATTGTGTCATTATGTATATTGTTTGATATTCAGGCAAGAATATTTTCTAAAAGGGGCTTATTGATACGTGGGGGATGTATATGGCTATGATGCAGGGTTTACCTTCGTTTTGTTGCACATGGTATGTGCAATCGTCCTGTTGTGCAACCCATATTACCAAAATACAGAGAACTTCGAAGGATCAAATGTCGAAAATGGTTTGCTGGAAAGCCATTTCTGACATTTGATCCATGTGTTTGAATGGCAAAAAAGCATTCACTTATTTGCCATTCAAATACATGATAAATCAGCATTGTGGTTTTTTGCAGCCGTACTTTTGGAATTATGCACGTCGGACACACAGCAGATGACAATTCAAAGGTAAACCATGATGCAGAGATATTTAGAATTGTTCAGGTTTAGAAGTGATATGAGTATCTCTGTTGTAGAGAACTGAGGAATAGTTTTGGAATATGGGACAATTGTGAAGGTGTTAGGAAAGAGTACAGCAAGGCTACCTCCTTTTTTATGCAGTCTATCATGGTGGTGCTGTTGTCGCCTCACAGTAAGACGCTGTCCAGTTCGATTCTCAGCTAGAGCGTCTTCTGCGTGGAGACATGCATGAATGGGCATACCTTTGTTGAAGGTTGTGCATCAGGCATGGCAAGCCGGTATGTAAAAATCAACTGCCAATCATTAGAGGACCGGAGTTCTGCTGTGGCGACCCCTAACTGGGAAAAGCCGAAAGACACAAATAAACAAAATCAGCCCATAAGCAGACATACTCTTGGGGAGGAATTCTAAATCTTTTATGTGGATTTTAGACAAGTTTCAGTTGCCACTAGTATGTCTGGTTTATTCAAGCATATCCAGATGTGGAATTCTGGTATTTTGTTTTTGATACTTTGGAGGTTGATTGTTGTGAATTTTATTGATTTATGTGAACTAGGGAGGTTGGCATTCAGAGGCTTGGATCCAGGGTTTTGGTGGATATCTCCACATAGGAATATATTAGACTGCTTGTACAGGTAAGTGAAAGGAAGGACATTTCTTTTTAAGTGACTTGAGATAGCTATATAGTTATGAACACTCTTTCAGAAATTAAGTAGTTTTAGATTGGTTTGTAGACATTTGTTGAGTGCATACAGACTAGGGGATATTTCTAAGCAGCTGGAGAGAGCTGTTATAGATGTGATATTTTGAGGTGTGGGAGCTGTGTGTAGGGATGTTAGTTGAGATAGGAGGTATAGAAAGAGGGCAAGGGGCAAAGTAGAGAGATAGGTATACGGGTAGAGGTCATACCGGATAATGTGAAGAAATATAATGAACTGTTATTTGTTAATGTTATTTTAGATAAATTAGAAAATAGTAGGATAGGAAGTGTGGTAGGTGAAATGATGTAGTATGGGATGGGCAAGCGTTTTATTACTGGATGATGGCGTGGTAAGGGTGTTATTTGTTACTGGATGTTTTAATGGCAGGAGGAATTAATTGTTACTTGATGATGGAGTAGGGGGAGTTATGGTGAAGATAAATGTAATTGAGTTTGGACTGGGTGGGAATGGGGGTAGGGGAGGACAAAACAAGGTTTTGGAGCATGAATGAAGTGGAGTGGTAGAACAGTAGACACCAGGGATAATTGTTTCTATTGTAACCTATAGGCACTTACAAAAGGTCAAAAGGTGTACCTTTGACACACGCAGGTCTTGAGCAGATACTTAGATCTTTACACCAGCACTAGATATGGGTCTATATTGTGATACTGCATGCTCAGAAGAGCGAACGACACATAATCGACCCCATGTAAGCAAAAACTTACAACGTCGAAACCTCAGAACAGCGATTTATTTTCCAAGGGAAAAAAATCGCTGTTCCGAAAACCCCCACACTCCCCTACTTAAATATACCTACTCCGAGATCACACTACAGTGCCGTAAATGGCAAAGTAGCAAAAGCGGCCAAGCAAATTCTTTCCCAGGGAAAGAATTTGCTAAAAAGCTGCTTCGCTATTTTGCCTTTTGGTGCTTTTCAGTTTGACAAAGACGCATTCGACAACCTGCGTCTGCAACAGTGTAGTAGGAAGCCTTAGATACTGGGACAGTACTTACATAATACTAAGTGTTTGAAAAAAATTAAAGTAGGGATTCGAACTTTGTACCCTTCACTCAGCAAGCACTCTTTGCTAACCAACAATTTAGAAATAAATGGTATTTGTTAATTAATAATAAATATGACATTCTATTGTCTGAAAATATTCACTGATTACAATGGTCCAGGAACTATGAGAGACAGAACATTTATGACAGACAAATGTAAGACCAGTCTGTATAATGAGAAACAGTTAAGAGGAATGGAGATGTGCTATGTGGGGAAAAGCTTCTGATCAAAGATGGGAGGAATACAGATGACACCAGGGAGAATTCTGAAACTGTCTTGGACTGATGTAAAAAGTTAATAGAGCAATACATCATGATTCACTTTTTGAGGAGTAAGAAGAATGTAACTAATGTCTGCCATTACTGACTGACTGTAATCCTCCATAATATAGGAGTTGTAGGGAAAATGAAAGGATACATTAGGGGCATTATGCCATCTCATGGTCAGTAAAATGGATGTTGGAGTGTGCGTGTGTGTGCACGCGTGGACGTGTATGTCAGAATGTGTGCATGTATGTGGGAGAGCAAGTGGGTGGTGCCTGTGCCAATGGAATGCATTGCTGATCTATGGAAACTACTGCAAGAAAGTGCTGTGTCTCTGAATCTTAATTTTGTGAATTAGGAAAACAGTCTCTTTTGGCCACAGCTCTCACCAGCAGTGTTAGGGTTCTTTTTCAATTCCTTGACATCAATAAAGGCAATGAAGTTTTTATAATCCTATTGCTTTATGTTGTGTGAAAATCTTCTGTATGTTTATGTGTTTTATAAATATATATATATATATATATATATATATATATATATATATATATATATATATATCTGTATCTATCTATCTATCTATATATATATATATATATATATATATCTATATATTGGTCCACTTTATAGTTTGAAATACTGAAATACCTAATTTCAGTATTTCAAAATCATAAAGTCGGGAGTGTATTCTGGTTCGTGTTGTGTATGACGTTAAGTGAGTGTTTTGTAAGGGTTTTGTGTGTGAGTTTGTGTCTGAATGTGTGTAAGTGTTGGATGTGTTGATGTATGTATATGTGTGATGTTTGTGTGTGTGCGAGGGACTGTGAAATGTGTGTGTGTGTTCCTTTTTGTGTCTGTGCTATTTCTGAGTTGGTATATATAAGTAGAGAGGGTTTGGGGGGTGCATGGCATGGAGGCCTGCCCCCTGTTTACATGTAGTGTAGGTTTCTTTGTTTGTGTTTTTGTGTTTGTGTGTGTTTTGTTTGTTGTAGTGTGGGTTGGATGATGTATGTGTTGTGTGGTGAATGGTGTGCTTGTGATTGTGTGTTTCTGAAATTCTGGAATTTCGACTTTATGATTTCGAAATACTGAAATTCGGTATTTCAAAATTATAAAGTGAATCCATATATATATATATATATATATATATATATATATATATATATATATATATATATATAAATATATATCTGCTTCTAAAGTTTGAACTTTCAAAATGTTGACTGCTTATGTTTGAGACCATAAGGCTGACGTTTTGACACTTCAACCATTTAAATGGAGATCACCATACAGTGCAGAATGACATAGCTACCATTTTCCTCCTTGTAGTGTGATCTCGGAGTTGCTATATTTAATTAGCAGGGGGTGGGGGTGCAGGGGGCTTGCCCCCCTGCAAGAACATAAAAGTTTTTTTTTAATTTAAATTTTGAAGTTTCAAACCTTCGATCCTATGGCCTTGACCATAAGAAAGTCGATGTTTTGAAACTTCGCAATTTAGAAGCAGACCCACATATATATGGAATATAAAACTGGACAGGACCCAACTACACAAATATACTACACACCTGATTATCAACAGTGGGAGACTATCTGTTGTGACATATGCAAAACAGCACATGAACATGAAACAAAGCAACAAAGACTACCTGAACCTAGGAAGAGATAACTATGGAAAGTATACTCAGGACAGGAGCCAGGTCATATGTAGCATTGATCCAGCAGGAGAAACACACACAGTACTTGTTTAACATACAAGTGCATACAAAAAAATATTCAAGATATAAAAAATAAATATTGATATAAGGTAAAGGACATGTCTATCAGTAAAAAAAAATCAAACTACATAAAAAGAGACCAAGAGTCAAACTATCACATCTCTTACTGTTTAACAATTCAAAACAGTTAAGCTTTGTATATTCTGGGCCCACTGCAAAGGTTATGACTTTCTGCCACTCAGCATTGTCTTCCTTTTTGTCTCTTTGCCGCATAACAAAATGCCACTTAGTTCTTGATGACATGTGCCACTGATTACCTCTCTAACTACATTCAAGCAGTAAAATGGCTACCATCATCCACTTACTTCTTCAAAATAGCTGCTAATGTTTCACAATGTTTTAGCCTTGGACCCTTACTATTTAATATTTTCATAAATAACATCTCCACTGCCTCTTGCCATGCCATTCTCATCAAATACACTGAAGATGCTACTCTGAACTGCTCTTACACCTTTTTATCTACACTACAATCTCTTAATGAAAGAATCTTTCACTTCTTTTGAAATTTGGATTTCACATTCTCAGTTGTTCCTAACTCTTAACAAAACCAAATGAATTCCCTCCAACAGATCTTAAGTACGAATTTAAACCTGTAACCAACAAAAGCCTTAAAGTTAAAGTTATCTCACAGACCAAACAACTAGGTTTTTACCTTAAATGATCACCTAAAATTTGTTACGTATATTCAAAACATAATTAAAAAAAAAAAACAGAAAAAATAGGACTTATGTATAGAGCGTCTTTCTTTTTTTAATACTCAGTCACAGGCAGACAATTCTTCTGCCTATCTACTGTCAGCCATAATCTGTGTTTCTCCAGTTGTAATAAAATTTAACATAACTCAATTAAAAAAATAAGAGCAGTGCTGCAACAAAAGCATTAAATTTGTACCCAAGATGTCAAGTTCCACTCACCATTGCTTAACACATAAAAATTACAGTGATCTGAACCCCCCCCCCCAAATATCCTGAACTTCTCACAGTTAAAGCTTGTTAAAAAAAAAACTCCACTGCCCGGTAAATGCCCCTCCCTTAATTCCTTACTGCAGCAATACTCTCTTATAAGACCTCTTCACTCTACTAATTCTAACCTACTTATGGTCAACAAATCTTAGCATTTGTGGTGACTGTCTGTACTACACATACATTTCTAGATTGTGGAACTCTCTCACATTACCTATTTTTCCAATAAAATACTTCACATTTTTAAGAATTATGTCATAAATTAGCCACATAACTCTTGAATCTTCTGTTGCTCTTGCTCCTTGGATATGCATCCCCTTCCAATATTCTCTCTCACAATCCACGTTTTACGTTTCCTCATTATGTTTAACTTCTCTATGCATTCTTGGTTATACCCTTTTTACTCATTTCCCAACATATCTTATACTTCATCTCTGATTCCATTTACCTTTATTTCCAGCCATATTTATTACCTTGTTTTTTTCTCTCTGTTTATAAACTTTATTTCTATTTTCGTATTGTGTGTATATATATATATATATATATATATATATATATATATATATATATATATTATGGGTATAAAATGTGTACACACCCCTGTTAAAATGCCATTTTTTTGTGCTGTAAAAAAATGTGACCACACTAAATCTTTTCAAAACCTTTCCTACCTTTAATGTGACCTATAACCTGTACAATTCAATTGAAAAACAAACAAATCTGTTAGGGGAAAAATATAAAAAATAAAAACCTTACAATAAGCTGGTTGCATAGGTTTGTACACCCTTAAACTAATACTTTGTTGATGCACCTGTGAGATTGAGGCAGTGTACATTTCCCAGTTTACAGAAGGGGTAGGTAAGCCACCCATGAATAATCTGCTTGGTTGGATGTTGAGCATCTCTAGTAGGTTTAGGTAAGAGTTGTGAGACTCTAGGGGCATAGATGGTGACCTGTAGCTAGCCATGATATAGTGAGGGACATTACCTATAGTGACTTGTATGTGGATGAGCTCCATGCTATCATTTTGTTTAACCAAAGTGGAGGTATGTTTGCTGCTAACATAGATCAAAACACTTCCACCTTTGGCCACAGTCTGTGCTGTTGTTGGTCTAAATGTGTGGAAGGAACTATAGCCCTGTACTTCCAGAGTACTTTCTACAGCTTTAAAACAAGTTTTGGTTACTGTGCAGATGTCCATGTTCTCCAGACTGATGAGGGCTAGAAGGCTGTGGAGTTTTTTTGTATAGGTTCCAAGCACCAAGCAGTAACACCTTAAGGTTGCTTGTAGACTTTTTCACTGTGTTAGTAGTTCTGTCTTTTTGGCATAGCCCAAAAATAGCTCTAAGGGGGTAGATAATTTAGCCAATACCCAAAAGCCTTGAGGAGCAGGTGCAATCCATCCTTGGCAAGGCTATGTGGTCTTTTAACCATGTTCTCCCATGCTGACAAATATTAGATCCCCCTGACACCACAACCTATGCCAATTATTAAAAATCATTAATTTTATATTCATACTATAATATCATCCTTGACAAAGTTAGAATGTTGCTCAGGGCAAGACTTGTACATATCTGCGACACATTTTTTGAGAGATCTATTTCTTCTCTTCTTCTCTTTTCATATAGTCTAGTGAGGCATGTCTTAGTTCCTTTACACCCACATGGTAACTTGAGTGCATACATTATATTGTGGATCCCGGCTCTAGACAGGAAATTAACTGTTATCTTCTTCTTGTCCAACCTGATGAGTGGGGCATCTGTGTGCCACACAATGGAGCTCCCAGAGCCAAGAGTATTAGGTAAAGTGTATGCATGCCTTATGGGCTTTGCCCTTGGGAAACCATTATTTGTAGGCTTAATGAGATGTTTAAAAAACAAAAATTGAAAACTAAGGAAAAAAAGCTTCACTTATAAACCCAAAATGACACAAAAATAAGGCACTAAAAATGAAAAAACAACTCAAAATGACATTGAGCTCTTTATGAGTACATTGATGACATGTTTGATGCTGCTTTTGGTGGCTTTGGAGGTCTTTGAGATTTGGGAAGGTTTCTTTTAAGCATCTCAGCATAAGACATTTTGTGTATGTAGTGAATGGTATGTGTGACGGCTGTTGTGTGAGAATCTCCGTTGCTTTTTCTAAAGCTGTCTCGCTATGTTAAACCCATTTAACATAGCGAGACAGTTTTGAAAAAAGCAACGGAGAAAGCAAGATCTCTTTTGCTTTTTACAACTGTCTCACTATGTTAAAGGAGTTTAACATAGCGAGACACTGTGAAGCAACAGAGATCTTGCGTTCTCCGTTGCTGTAAAAAAAGAGTAGTAATGGAAAAAGTCTGGGCAACCGGACCTTTTTCCATTACTATAACTCTGATTTACAACATGCACGCTGACCAATCAGCGTGCACGTTTTTGAATATTAATGGGGGGTCGTTGTATAATACTACTTTTCTTTCTTCACTGGAAAATGTGAAGAGGTGTTTTGTTGCTATAATACCTTACAGTTGAATTATTTGCTGCTTGTAGCTTTTGTCACATTAGATTTGATGGTCTTTGGTGCCTCTCTTTAAGTGTAGTCTGTACCTTTCACTTTAGATGTAATTAAGGTATATGGGTTGATTAAGAAAAAGAAAAAAAAAAAAAAAAAAAAAACAGAAAACAATGTTTTTAACATCACCAGCTTTTGAGTTTTAGGACAAACTGTGAATCTGATACTTTTCTTAAGGTACTGTTTGCAGAGCTAATAAACAAAGATAGAATGTACTTTATAAACTATAATTTTTGTATGAAGTAGCCTCAGTAGCATTGCGATATGCAGCAATCACCAGGAGTGCCAAAAATCTGTAAAGGTTTGCATATGTTAATGGTACTTTTTTGCTCTGTTACTTTGGTTACTTTTTAATGCTATCCTTGCATACCTCTTAATCTCTCAGAGCAAGAACTAATGATGGGACAAATGCACAAATATAGGGAGAGACTAAATATTGTTCCTGTAAACTCAGATAGTTGCTAGAATAACAAGTTTTGCATTATTATGTATTTTTCTGAAGGATATGATGTCTGAAATTCAAATGCCTTTCATTATTTGTTATTATTTAAGGACTTCATTCTTCATGCATCCCACAATTCCACTGGAGTAGGTGGGGTTACATGATTATGTACTCATGTTTTATGTTAATCAGTGTCCCAATTTTTGGCCAGTTGTACCTACTTTTCATGGGCCTTTGTCCAGATTTTTGATGATTCCAGGTTGAGAGGTATGAGACAGGTGAAATAGTGATGTGCAAACTGCAGTTAGGTGTGTGTGCACTATATGTTTGACTATGCATGCATACTGGAGTGGGTGAAGATCCTTTACAGAATTTGTTTCCACTTCATGCTGGGTAACCCTGAAATGGATAATGAGGTTACTGAAAATGATGGATGGATGGTTAAATCACTGAACAAATTGGAAGTCATAAAACAAGCTTCAGAATAGCACTTGACAGAAAAATAGGAGGTGGCAAATATAGATGACAGCAAAGAATGGCATCTAAAAGAAATTTTACAGTAGTCTTGCCTGTATTACATGCGCATAAATGATATACTGCTGTATTATACAACTGACTGAATCTGTTTCCTGTAATGTTGATGCAGTCTGCAGCTGTGCTAAGTTGTTTCACAGATAAATTGCACTTTTTTCTGTACTATACATTTAGATATTTTCTTCAGTAATATGAAAGTTTCTGTGAGGCCATTTTTGCTTGGGCTGAAGGAGGGTCTCTGTGTTTATCAGTGGGAGTGACTAACATTGAGCAGCTTCCCTGCCCCCGGAGAGGTGGTTACTGACTTGAAACTGTAGTTTTATTGGCCACTAGGGGTCATTTCCATAACTCCTTCATCTTCCTCTCTTAAAACCTAGTTGCCTCGTGGTTTGAGCGTCTTTTCAGGCTTGTTGGCTGTTGGTGAAGCACCCTCCAAGAGGAAAAAACGCTGAGAGAAGGGAGCCACTTTTGAGATTTTAAGTATTTTTCTCTGTTTATTTGCTAAGTTTTTCTGCATAGCTGCCTAGCTTGAGCATTTTCTGGCTTGTTAAACTTGATTTCTGTATTAGTAGCTGTATTTAGAGCACAACCAAAAGCTGTTTGCTGAATTTCCTGTCTGCACTTAATTTTAAATCGTTTTTCTTAAAACTTGCATATTTTCTGTCCTTGACCTAGCACTCTTGTGTGGGGTCATTTACTGCACTGTTATAACTTGATATTACTTGTGAACCTCTGCTATCTCTGTAAAAAACAAAAACAAAAAAAAATCTTGCTTTTTTCCCACTTTTCTGAGAGTTAAAAAAGTTCAGTTACAGGCTTGCTGTTCCTGAACTGTTTGAAAGTTTCTGTGAGGCCATTTTGCTTGGGCTGAAGGAGGGTCTCTGTGTTTATCAGTGGGAGTGACTAACATTGAGCAGCTTCCCTGCCCCCGGAGAGGTGGTTACTGACTTGAAACTGTAGTTTTATTGGCCACTAGGGGTCATTTCCATAACTCCTTCATCTTCCTCTCTTAAAACCTAGTTGCCTCGTGGTTTGAGCGTCTTTTCAGGCTTGTTGGCTGTTGGTGAAGCACCTCCAAGAGGAAAAAACGCTGAGAGAAGAAGGAGCCACTTTTGAGATTTTAAGTATTTTTCTCTGTTTATTTGCTAAGTTTTTCTGCATAGCTGCCTAGCTTGAGCATTTTCTGGCTTGTTAAACTTGATTTCTGTATTAGTAGCTGTATTTAGAGCACAACCAAAAGCTGTTTGCTGAATTTCCTGTCTGCACTTAATTTTAATTCCTTCTTTCTTTAAACCTTGCATATTTTCTGTCCTTGACCTAGCACTCTTGTGTGGGGTCATTTACTGCACTGTTATAACTTGATATTACTTGTGAACCTCTGCTATCTCTGTAAAAACAAAAACAAAAAAAATCTTGCTTTTTCCCACTTTTCTGAGAGTTAAAAAGTTCAGTTACAGGCTTGCTGTTCCTGAACTGTTTGAAAGTTTCTGTGAGGCCATTTTGCTTGGGCTGAAGGAGGGTCTCTGTGTTTATCAGTGGGAGTGACTAACATTGAGCAGCTTCCCTGCCCCGGAGAGGTGGTTACTGACTTGAAACTGTAGTTTTATTGGCCACTAGGGGTCATTTCCATAACTCCTTCATCTTCCTCTCTTAAAACCTAGTTGCCTCGTGGTTTGAGCGTCTTTTCAGGCTTGTTGGCTGTTGGTGAAGCACCCTCCAAGAGGAAAAACGCTGAGAGAAGAAGGGAGCCACTTTTGAGATTTTAAGTATTTTTCTCTGTTTATTTGCTAAGTTTTTCTGCATAGCTGCCTAGCTTGAGCATTTTCTGGCTTGTTAAACTTGATTTCTGTATTAGTAGCTGTATTTAGAGCACAACCA
This sequence comes from Protopterus annectens, assembly GCF_019279795.1. Classification (NCBI taxonomy): domain Eukaryota; kingdom Metazoa; phylum Chordata; order Ceratodontiformes; family Protopteridae; genus Protopterus; species Protopterus annectens. The sequence continues at coordinate 494,210,618 of NC_056751.1, forward strand.
AAAGCTGTTTGCTGAATTTCCTGTTTGCACTTAATTTTAAATCGTTTTTTCTTAAAACTTGCATATTTTCTGTCCTTGACCTAGCACTCTTGTGTGGGGTCATTTACTGCACTGTTATAACTTGATATTACTTGTGAACCTCTGCTATCTCTGTAAAAACAAAAACAAAAAAATCTTGCTTTTTCCCACTTTTCTGAGAGTTAAAAGTTCAGTTACAGGCTTGCTGTTCCTGAACTGTTTGAAAGTTTCTGTGAGGCCATTTTGCTTGGGCTGAAGGAGGGTCTCTGTGTTTATCAGTGGGAGTGACTAACATTGAGCAGCTTCCCTGCCCCCCGGAGAGGTGGTTACTGACTTGAAACTGTAGTTTTATTGGCCACTAGGGGTCATTTCCATAACTCCTTCATCTTCCTCTCTTAAAACCTAGTTGCCTCGTGGTTTGAGCGTCTTTTCAGGCTTGTTGGCTGTTGGTGAAGCACCCTCCAAGAGGAAAAAACGCTGAGAGAAGAAGGGAGCCACTTTTGAGATTTTAAGTATTTTTCTCTGTTTATTTGCTAAGTTTTTCTGCATAGCTGCCTAGCTTGAGCATTTTCTGGCTTGTTAAACTTGATTTCTGTATTAGTAGCTGTATTTAGAGCACAACCAAAAGCTGTTTGCTGAATTTCCTGTTTGCACTTAATTTTAAATCGTTTTTTCTTAAAACTTGCATATTTTCTGTCCTTGACCTAGCACTCTTGTGTGGGGTCATTTACTGCACTGTTATAACTTGATATTACTTGTGAACCTCTGCTATCTCTGTAAAAAACAAAAACAAAAAAAAAATCTTGCTTTTTCCCACTTTTCTGAGAGTTAAAAAAGTTCAGTTACAGGCTTGCTGTTCCTGAACTGTTTGAAAGTTTCTGTGAGGCCATTTTGCTTGGGCTGAAGGAGGGTCTCTGTGTTTATCAGTGGGAGTGACTAACATTGAGCAGCTTCCCTGCCCCCGGAGAGGTGGTTACTGACTTGAAACTGTAGTTTTATTGGCCACTAGGGTCATTTCCATAACTCCTTCATCTTCCTCTCTTAAAACCTAGTTGCCTCGTGGTTTGAGCGTCTTTTCAGGCTTGTTGGCTGTTGGTGAAGCACCCTCCAAGAGGAAAAAACGCTGAGAGAAGAAGGGAGCCACTTTTGAGATTTTAAGTATTTTTCTCTGTTTATTTGCTAAGTTTTTCTGCATAGCTGCCTAGCTTGAGCATTTTCTGGCTTGTTAAACTTGATTTCTGTATTAGTAGCTGTATTTAGAGCACAACCAAAAGCTGTTTGCTGAATTTCCTGTCTGCACTTAATTTTAAATCGTTTTTGCTTAAAACTTGCATATTTTCTGTCCTTGACCTAGCACTCTTGTGTGGGGTCATTTACTGCACTGTTATAACTTGATATTACTTGTGAACCTCTGCTATCTCTGTAAAAACAAAACAAAAAAAAAAATCTTGCTTTTTCCCACTTTTCTGAGAGTTAAAAAGTTCAGTTACAGGCTTGCTGTTCCTGAACTGTTTGAAAGTTTCTGTGAGGCCATTTTGCTTGGGCTGAAGGAGGGTCTCTGTGTTTATCAGTGGGAGTGACTAACATTGAGCAGCTTCCCTGCCCCGGAGAGGTGGTTACTGACTTGAAACTGTAGTTTTATTGGCCACTAGGGGTCATTTCCATAACTCCTTCATCTTCCTCTCTTAAAACCTAGTTGCCTCGTGGTTTGAGCGTCTTTTCAGGCTTGTTGGCTGTTGGTGAAGCACCCTCCAAGAGGAAAAAACGCTGAGAGAAGAAGGGAGCCACTTTTGAGATTTTAAGTATTTTTCTCTGTTTATTTGCTAAGTTTTTCTGCATAGCTGCCTAGCTTGAGCATTTTCTGGCTTGTTAAACTTGATTTCTGTATTAGTAGCTGTATTTAGAGCACAACCAAAAGCTGTTTGCTGAATTTCCTGTTTGCACTTAATTTTAAATCGTTTTTTCTTAAAACTTGCATATTTTCTGTCCTTGACCTAGCACTCTTGTGTGGGGTCATTTACTGCACTGTTATAACTTGATATTACTTGTGAACCTCTGCTATCTCTGTAAAAACAAAAACAAAAAAAATCTTGCTTTTTTCCCACTTTTCTGAGAGTTAAAAAAGTTCAGTTACAGGCTTGCTGTTCCTGAACTGTTTGAAAGTTTCTGTGAGGCCATTTTGCTTGGGCTGAAGGAGGGTCTCTGTGTTTATCAGTGGGAGTGACTAACATTGAGCAGCTTCCCTGCCCCCCGGAGAGGTGGTTACTGACTTGAAACTGTAGTTTTATTGGCCACTAGGGGTCATTTCCATAACTCCTTCATCTTCCTCTCTTAAAACCTAGTTGCCTCGTGGTTTGAGCGTCTTTTCAGGCTTGTTGGCTGTTGGTGAAGCACCCTCCAAGAGGAAAAAACGCTGAGAGAAGAAGGGAGCCACTTTGAGATTTTAAGTATTTTTCTCTGTTTATTTGCTAAGTTTTTCTGCATAGCTGCCTAGCTTGAGCATTTTCTGGCTTGTTAAACTTGATTTCTGTATTAGTAGCTGTATTTAGAGCACAACCAAAAGCTGTTTGCTGAATTTCCTGTCTGCACTTAATTTTAAATCGTTATTTTCTTAAAACTTGCATATTTTCTGTCCTTGACCTAGCACTCTTGTGTGGGGTCATTTACTGCACTGTTATAACTTGATATTACTTGTGAACCTCTGCTATCTCTGTAAAAACAAAACAAAAAAAAAATCTTGCTTTTTCCCACTTTTCTGAGAGTTAAAAAGTTCAGTTACAGGCTTGCTGTTCCTGAACTGTTTGAAAGTTTCTGTGAGGCCATTTTTGCTTGGGCTGAAGGAGGGTCTCTGTGTTTATCAGTGGGAGTGACTAACATTGAGCAGCTTCCTGCCCCGGAGAGGTGGTTACTGACTTGAAACTGTAGTTTTATTGGCCACTAGGGGTCATTTCCATAACTCCTTCATTTGTCCTCGGAGGAGTGGTTTAGGGCAGTGACTTGTGGTTTGTTGGCCAATTTGGGTCATTTCCTGTCTTATCCAGCCCCTGCTATAAAGCACGCTTAAGCGAGTTGCTACTGTTGCACACTAGGGCAGCGCCGGTTAAGCAGGTTTAAACTATTCGCTACCTAAAGTCCACTCTTCAAATTTTCCCTTAAAACTACCTTCCTCGAACTATACTACTGATCTAATCAGCGTATCCTATAATTAAAGATCATCTCTACTTGACTCCAAGTAGACTATTCTCTATCTGTTAAACGTAGCACTTGCTCCTACAGTACTTATTACCTTGATACGGCACTCTTGTCATAGATAGTACCCCAAAAGGCAACCCCCATTTCTCGGTCACCCACGTCCCCGGAATCTTTTTAAAGTTTTTTGTCTATTCCTTCTAGCATGTCGAGGATCAGTTGCTAGTGTCCTCTCCTGCTCAGCTGGTGAACCTGGGAATATTGAGGCAATGTTACAATTGCCTCATGTACACAGACAACCCTCTCCTCCTCCCACAAAACACAAATACATGCGAGAGATGCAACTACGGCCAAACTGGAGGCTGAGCTCTCTCAACATAGGACTGGCAAGACCAGTCAGGAGGAGAAGGTTACCACACACACTATAGACCCAGTCTCACATATTACCATTACAACCTCAAATCATACACATAAACACACAAAGACATACTGGAGGCTCTGATCAAAAATCTACCAAAACAGCAGAGGCCACCAAAGCAGACACCCAAACAACCACCACCTCAGAACACAACACCTGCAACACATAGACCTCACAGTCAGAGTGTCAAACAGTCACAGCCCTTAAGGCCAAACACAATGCCAGACACACTAGTCATTGGTGACTCCATAGTCAGACACACTGGCGCCACCAGACTGAGTAAGGAGAAGGTCACAGTAAGCTGCCTGTCGCTAGAATCCGCCCAAGCACTCAGGTCTCTCAACAGCAGGTACAAATATGATTCAGTCATTGTCCACGCTGGTGTAAATGACCTGAGGACTACATGAAAGAGACATTGAGGAGCTCTCTGATTATGTAGCCCAGACAGGTATGACCCTGACCTTGAGCAGTATCCTACCTTCACCAAGAATGATGCCACAATACAGAGATAAGATGATCAGCTTTAACAATTGGCTTAAACACTGGTGTCATTCAAAGGGGATCCAGTGTCTGTCTGCCTGGGATGACATGCTGGACAAGCCACAAGGGCGGCTTGCACCTGTCACCCTGGGATTCCGGATATTGGCAAAGGCTCTTGCCACCCCCATAGTGCCTTTTTAGGCAAGGCTCAAATTCTAAACCTACCACCCTAGAACACAAAAAGGAAAAAAACTAAGGGTAATGCTGCTCAATGCCAGAAGTCTAAATCTCAAAATGCACGCACTCGAGGCCCTTCTCAGTATGGAGAACATCGATGTCTGTGCTGTGACAGAAACCTGGTTCAAGGCTCCTGAGTGCACCCCGCTATCAGGTTTTACCTCATATCATGCGCCCCAAAATCTGGACAATACCAAGAAAGGAGGGGGTATCCATATTCATCAAGGACACCCACACCTCAAGACTGGTGGCAGCACGATGCATCGGAGACCATCCAGGTGCAATTAACCATAGGCAAGACTGCTCTGCAAATTGTAGCATGTTACAGGCCACCCTCACAAACTCAGGAACCTCACATGGCCTTCCTGAAAACACTAGAGGGATAAATGTATCACCAAACACCATCATACTAGGTGACTTCAATTACCCTAATATAGACTGGGAACACTACTCAAGCCCAAACACCCTAGCCCAAAAGTTCCTGGAATTCATAAACTCAAATGCCATGGAACAACTAGTCACCATCCCCACAAGAGGAGATAACATACGCGATCACATCATCACGAACATGGGAGCACAATGTTCAACACCGGTGTACCCTCACTGGTGAGATCAGACCACAAACTAATCTCGCTGGAGGTCCTCATCCCACCCCACCTGAAATAAAAAGACCACAGTAAAGAACTTCTCAAAGCCGACTTCACACTTCTAAAGACTAGTGTGGTCTCCTTTAAGGCCCCGAGCCGCGGAAAACAGTACTCAAGCCGCTGAATCACTTACAAATGCCTTCTACCAGCACCTGCAGGACTGCATGGATAAGGCAATCCCAAGCAAAACAAAGACTCTTTGTACCAAAGGCAAGCATCCAGTCTGGTGGACCCCAGCCATAAACAAACTCTACAACAAAAGGAGGAAGCTACTACAAGATAGAGCAAAATCCTTAAAAGGTAAGACACCCTTGATCACTATAAGTAAAAACTAAGAGCTCTCATAAAATCATCCAAAGCAAATTTCGAGAGAAAAATAGCTAAAGACTCAAAAGACAATCATAAGGCCTTCTTTAGCTATGTTAGAAACCTGGGAGGAAACTCCCAGATATGCTCAGAGCTAGTTCAAAATGATGTGAAGATTACTGATCCTACAGACATTGCCAACATACAGGCTGACAGGTTCAGTGCAAACTTCTCCCCTCCCCCAAAAGGAGAGATATCTATACCAAACGATTGCAGCCCCCAAACATCTCCAGCCCAAGTGAGAACTGCTCTCTCCAAAGCAAAAACACAGCATCCATGGGACCTGATGGTGTCCCGGCTGTGTGCTCCATGAACTCAATGAGGAATTAAACCCACAGCTAGGACAGCTGTTTAATCAAAGTCTTACCTCTGGATACGTGGCCGACTGCAACTGTGGTACCACTTCACAAAGGCGGTGCCTCCACCGACCCTGGAAATTACCGGCCCATTAGCTTGACAAGCCTTATCTGCAAAGCCATGGAGAGGATCATAATGGACCTCATAAATAAAGACATAGGAATTTGCAGACTTTGGATCCAACCCAGTTTGGCTTTGTCAAAGGCAGATCATGCCTTTTAAACTTGGTTGACTTTTTCAAACAGTCACCAAAGCCATTGATGAGGGAAAGGCAGTCCATACAGCCTACCTCGATCTGGCTAAGGCCTTCGATACAATACCCCATTCGGGTATCATTGAAAAACTCATCAGCTTAAATGTCAACCCATACATCACAAGATGGGTTGCAAACTGGCTGAGTGACAGAACCCACAGGGTCAGAGCTGCTGGCGCCATGTCAGACTCAAAGCCTGTCACAAGTGGTGTCCCACAGGGCTCAGTCCTGGGCCCACTCTTGTTTGGCATCTACTTTTCCGAAGTACAAGCAAACACAGGAGGGTTATGGCTGACAAAGTTTGCAGATGACTGCAAACTGGGCGCCATAGTAGAAAACACATCTGACACAGATATCCTTCAGAGGGGTCTCACAGAAGCGGATAACTGGTGCCAGAGCCACGGCCTAAAGTTAAATGCCAAAATGCATAGTCATACCCTTCGGGAAAAACAAGGTTACCCCTAGCTACCAAATAGGTGGCAATCCACTGAGCACAGAAGAAGTTATCAGGGACCTGGGGACCCAGGTTGATAGTAGTCTGTCATTCGACACCCATGTAGCTAAAGTAGTTAGGAAGACCTTCTACATTGCCCACCTTATCATGAAGGGATTCTCATCTAGATCAAGGGAGGTCATAGTCTCCTTTACTCATCACTCATCAGACCAATGATTGAGTACAATGCCCCATTCGGAATGTATCTGACCCGACACTTGCAGCAGCTGGAGAGGCCACAAAGTTCCTCACCAAAAGGATAAAGGGTCTCAAAATCTGTCCTATGCTGCCCGACTGAAAGAACTCCAGCTCTATTCAGTCGCCACCGCTTGCTCAGAGGTGACCTTTGCCTAACATACAAGGCCATGTCAAACCCAGATTTGATGAATATGCTTCACCTCAAAAATCTAGATCCATCAGAGCCACAAGGGCGGGAGACTTAAACCTTGACACGGCTATTAATAGGACGTGCTGGAGGGATAGATTCATCACCCAAAGACTCCCTATGCTGTGGAACAAAATCCCGGTACATGTGAGGCAGAGCACCTCGCTGGCCTTGTTCAAGAGAAATCTTGACCAATGGATGGGAGATCGCAGATATACCCCAGGGATTACCTCAGTGTCACTGCTCGACAGAGGCACAGAAAAATAATGGGTATAGTTCCCCATACTAAAGGGGTGGCCTAAGCCACAAAACGATGGGCTAGGCTTGTAAATGCCCTCGGGCAGATAGCCTAGTATGAACCTATGAACCTATGAACCTATGAACTAGTTTTTCTTTTAAACCAGTACTGAAGTCCATATATTACTAAAAAGCTTTACAATATGCTGTTCCACTATATAAAAATATGCCTGACTACTGTATGTAGAGAATTAGCTGTTTTTTGCAGATTTTTTTATGTTCTTAATAAGCAGAGCATCACAGACTAAACTACTGTCTGTATTCCTGGTTATAAAACTGTTTTAAAAGATTATGATAATTTGGCATTTCTTTTTCTTTTTATTTCTATGGAAGATGCTATTTTCCTGCACACTTTTCTTGCATAACAATGACAGTAAAAACGGAGAATCGAATAGCTTAAACAGGACATGTATTCTTTGTTTATTAAATTGTTTTTCTGAGGTTGCTAACTGGATCATTTTTCCACTGTTTATCCAGTTACTAGGTATGTAGCTGTTTTTATTGCAAATGTTTTCATTGGATAAACATATTGGCGCACCAAAAGCAGAGCACAAGACAGATTAAAACACATTTGTCACAGATGGCAGCAGTTATGTTCATGTTCAACAGATTTTTTTTTTTTTACTGGAAAGTAGCTGCTTATTCCACTAACTGACTTTCTGTTATGCCTACATTAACTGTTAATTCAATTTGCGTAGCTGTTATTTCGCTTGCGACCATTGATAATCCAATTTGCCTAGCAGTTAGCCATTTTTCTTCTGTTTGGTGAAGTGCATGCAGGAATGAAGTCTGCAAAATTTTAAATGGGAAGGTATTTTGTTTTTTGACCCATGAAGATATGAAATGCTCAGGCTACTTCGTCATGCAAGTAAATACCATCCTGGCATATGGTTAACAATAATCATTCAGTAAGTAGCATTGCGAAAGGGACGTGGCCTGGTCAGCAGTTTAAGGAAGTGCACGGACAGCAATGTGTAAATGTGGGTGTGGCTTGTTGGGGGACAGCAGTCGAAGAGCTTTGAGTACAAATCTGAAAATCCTGCCTACACCCCTGTCAAGTGCCTAGAAAAAGGTTAAATAAAAATGTATTCATTGTTAAGATATTAACATTAAATATATAGACTTCATGAAGTCTGGTTAACTCACAGCCAAATAAACACAGTATCAACAATGATAATACCCAATGGGCATGGTTCATATCACTATGTTCCTATTTAATATAAATGCTTCCTCCCTTTACATTAACTATTCTGAGATTAAGCGAGATTGTTATCAATTGCAGCACCTTGTGTGACTTCATACATATCAGATGCTTGCTTGCAATAAAATGAATGAACACATACATAAACAACGACCTAAACATATTTTTTAGTTTGTGCTATAATAACCATACAGTGCAACACATAATATCCCCCATGCTGCCTCAAACTCTTAACTCAAGAATCTGAGACACCCAAAATAAGTAGCTGATTTTAAATACTGGTCTTACATACCTAGAAAGGTTGCTAGCATAGTAGGTTTTACATCAGTCTGCCTTTTCTGAAAGGTAGAAAGTCTAAAGCTTGCATTTCTGTCATTACTTGGAGACTGCAGTACACATCAGTTTACCAGGAGCAACAAATGTTATTAGGAACAAACCACAAATATGAGTAAAATAAAATCAGGGATAGTTGAGAATACCACACACACACACACGCATGCATGCAAACACACACACACACACACACACACACACACACACACACACACACACACACACACACACACACACACACACACACACACACACCACTTTACCAGAGAGCCTCAAATGTTATCAAATGTTATTAAGGACAAATGACAAATAAGAGAAAAATAAAAATAGGAATGGTTAAAAACAATACTTTACACACACACAACACACAAATGCACATACACACCAGTTGCAGTTACTTGTATGTCCATACACCTCAAATATCTGTTTGAGATCAAGTGAATGAATAAATTCATAAGTAATGGCCCAGAAATGTATCTTGCATCTATGATGTCAGAACCATACAGTGCAGCCTATTGCAACTCCACTGTGTCCTCTTAAATTCTTTTTTTTTTTTTTTTGTCTTTTTATTTACTTACTGTTTCACATATCTTATGTAACCCATGATCTCATTTATACATCCATTTATTTCAGTTAATTATTCTATCTGTGCACATGTACTCAGTTTCTTCAGTTAATTATTTTAAATGTGTACTTGCAAACTTTTACTTACTCTACATACATCCATAGCTTTATATAAGGTCAGGTCTGTTTCTCTTAATCCTGCCACATATCATTTTTGACACAGGCAAACTTACATTTGTATAAAAGTAATCAGACCGTATAAACAAGTTCACATTTACAAACATTATAAATCACATGTATTGGTCTGTACAATATAATCAAACCAGCATTACATAAATTGTCTAATTCCTACCTTCTCTTAAACCTAATTCTTCCTCCAAAACATTTTTCTGCATGTATTCACAGAATTTCCATTTTTTCTAAATCTACTCCCACCCTTTTCTAAATAGCCCACTTCCTTTTATTTTCCTGTGTTATAATATTCAATACTTCAAATATGGTTAGTTTATACTTTGATTTCCATTCTATAGTAATTGCTTTTTTTTTTTTGCAGCTACCAGAATTAAAGTTAACAAGGCCTTACTATGTCTAAGCAATTCATATCCTGCATCTCACCTCAAAAAAATAATTTCCTTAGTTACACTCATTTGCTCACCTAGTATTCATGACAGAGTACTCTGTAGGGAATTTTTAAAGTCTTTCAAGTCTTTATATTCCAATAACATATGCTCCCATGTATCTCTTTCTTCTGTATTACATGCCAAACATTTGCCATCTAACTGTAGAAAAAATAGATTTGAGTCTGCTTGAGGTAAAAAATTACCTAAGTAAACACTTGCAGACAAAACTCTACATCTTCTAGATTTTGTTGCATTTATATATAGGAGGCATACACATGTCCACCCGTTGTTTCAATGTAAATTACTCATTTAATCCCTCTTTCCAATCTTTTCTGATCTGTTCTGATTGATTCTCATAATTATCATGCAATATTTTATATGCTTTACTAATTATTCATTTTTTAACAGCAGCTTCTGTTCCAGATGAGACTAAAAACTCAGCAATTGCAGGTCTTCCATTTAAGATCCACTTATCCCTTTCTCTTTGCATATATTCTCATATCTATCCGTGATAATGACATCAGTCTCAAGCCTGCAGTCCAAATGCCTTCATGGCCTCTTCCAATTCTATTACTTTTCCCTCTCTAATTATTTCTTCCCAATACCCTGGTTCCTTTGCGAGCTTCCTCTAGTAAATTCCAGCTTCCTTTTGACTATTTACTATACCATTAATAGCAGTCATCCCTATTGTCAGGATTTCCTTACTGTATTCTCATGTTGGCTTAGTTCTTAGTATATATTCTACTACTTTATGAATATAATATCCTGTATCTATCCACCAATCCATCCACAACTCCTTTTTCCCATTTTTTATGCACATGGGGTTGAGGTGTTACTTCAACACTGATAATCATCTAGAGCCAAGATTTACACCACTAGCCCTGCTGTGGAAATACCCTCAAACATAACATATCCCCTCAAAAATGTTAGCTATCAGGAGAGACTGGCAGCCCTTTTTTTGTACCATATGTCTCATACAGACTCTTCCATTGAAATCTATATCTAGCCTTTCATGCCATGACAGAACAAACCCTACTTGATCTCAGATTCCTTTGCAGAACTAATGGCACAACAAATACTTGATTAAAGGATCTAAACCTTCATCAGCAGTTAAATAAAATGTGTTGATGTAATAGATTCATATCCCAATGAATCCTTCACCTCTGCAACTAACTTCCACTACATGTCAAGCAGAGTAGCACTCTTGCCACCTTCAATGTAAAACTAGATAACTGGATGGGCAGCTTCTCCTGGTGTATCTTGTCTTTCCTTCCTTGAGGCTATAGGGAAATTTTGAAGAGATTCTTTTGCCTAGGTTTGAAATGGTCTGCAGACCAACTGCCAAGTACTTATCTATGAACCTAACTACAACTTGGACCAATGGATAGGTAATGTTCTGTATGACTGTTGTTATTCTCCTTAAGAATCTGTATCCAAAATCCCATTATTTCCTTATTTCTTGAATTACACCACCCCCCACACTTCATCATTATCCATTTCTACTTTGAATTGTAAGTTTCTGCTTGTGTTATGTATAAGAACCTGAACTGTACAGCTGTAAAATACTCATTCAAATCAGGTAATTCTAAACGTTCTTGCTGTACTGGAAGGATCATCTTATCCCACTTGAATCTTGCCCACTTACCCTTCCAGAAAAAAAAAAATCAATAAACTCTTTATAAATTACTATCCATATACACTTTATAAATTACTATCCAGTTGGGAGGGTGGCCTAATGGTTAAGGTGTTTGCCTTACAAACACAAGGTGCAGGGCTTGAGTCTCACAAGGGATAATTGGCTAAGCTTAGAATGGCTCGAAAGGGCAGTTAGCTTAGTACTAACCTATGAACCTATGAACCTATAAAAATAACGTTTCCTCTGGTTGATAAAAATATGCCTGACCTGTGTATAAACCTAAAGGGGCTAAAAACATTTTTACTACTTGTATCTTGCTAAACATATCCATAGGAAAGAACTTCCAGTTTCTCAGTTTTTTTATTATTTTTGTTGTCTCTTCCCACATAGCCTTAGCTGCAATAACAGAATCATTTTTTCCCAAACACATTAATTGAATTATCACTTGTGACATAGGCACATTTACATTCCTATAAAATTAATCACACTATAATTATCATAACAAACAGTTTACATCACATATATTGCTATATATCACATAACCTAAGCAACAATACATAAATTATTAAATTTCTGCATTTTTTTTTAACTAAGAAAAAAATGTATTAAACCATAATTTCCTACATAGGCAGTCATACATTTATACAAATGGAAACAAACCACACCGACACAATCCTAGTTGCAAGCATTTTATATCACAAACTATACTGACACTCCCAGTTGCAAACATTATTCATAACTTATAATCTACCCAGTTTTTTTCAGTCAAACAATACATAGCTCATTTATTTCCTGCTGCCTTTTAAACCTCATTTTTCCTTGTATGTATTGTTCCCACAATTCCCATTTTTCCTATGTAGTTTGCTCCTACCCTTTTCTAAAGATTTCAGTTTCAGTTGTTTTATTCCCTGTTACTATATTCACTACTTTTAGTATAGTTGGTTTATATTCTGATTTCTATTTTCTAGTAATTGCTTTTTTTGCAGCCACCATTATTAGACACAGCAAGGCCTTACTATGCCTAGACAATTCTGATTCTGTATCATAGCTCAGAAAAATTATCTCCCTCATTAGACGAAACTGCCCACCCAGAATCTCCAACAGTGCATCCTGCAGGTAATCCTAAAAGTCTGCCATTTCACCGCACTCCCAAAAAATATGTTCCCAATTATCTCTTTCTTCACCGTCAAACCTCCAACATTTGCTGTCTGCCTGAGGAAAAATTCTCTGGAGTCTACTAGGGGTATAAAAATAGCAGAATCATTTTTAACTCATACTTCAAAATACATCATTTTTATCATGTTCCCATAAATATGAGTAAGACAAAATCAGGAATATATTTTGAATATTGTTCTTTTATACTTAAAACGTTGCCAGAGTAATAAGCTTCGCATTAGCAAGCACTTTCTAAAATCACAAAAGTGAAAGAAAAACACTATGTCTAAATGTGGACACAAACCCAAGACCTCCTACATACCATGCTAGCAGCAAGACCAACAAGAGCCTATGGACAGTTGGCATTGAGTTTTGCTTTTTCCTTTCAGCCAGTGATGCCCAACCCCAGCATGACTGTAGTTCTTTGTTTGAAAGCCCAAATGAAAGCCAATAAATTCCATTCACTTCTGTGACTCTACCAGTGCCCGAGCAGAAGGCTTCTTCCCTACATTTGTATGTGTAACTGACTGTACACTTTCTGCCTCATATACCTGTCATTATTTAATGACTGCAGTCCTAAACAATTGGCCAGAAAGCCACAATTCTTACAAGAAACAGACCTGAAGACCTCTCAACTACTTTGCTCAAGAATTCTGGAAAGTAAAAATAAAGCAGTTCAGAGTTACAATTAGGGACCATTTTTAAATATTGTTTTATCTATTTGTTAACCAGGTAAATCTATAAGACAAAGTGCCGTTTTTTCTGGGGTGACCTGGGAGAAATGGCAGGCAAAATTATTTGCTCAAAGTAGGCAAATAGAGGTGAAGAATTCAAACCTTGCGCATCTGACTACAAACAGCAGTTTAACATCTGAGAGCCTTAACTGCCAGACAACTCTAATTAACTTTAAAAGACATATGCACACATTCTAGCAGTTGGCTTAAAGGATTTAGGCTATGAGATGTTTACAAACTACATTCTGTGATACAGAACTTGATGATCTCAGCCTGCATTTGCTTCTGTGTGACCTTGAGCAAATCATTAAATCAGACAGTGACTTAGGGTTAGGCTCATTAATGCCCAATAACCAATCCTAAACACAGAAGCCATAATTTCTGAACAGGAATAATTCACATCCAATGAAGTTAAAAAATACTTTATTATACAACAGTTAGCTCAGCACTTTCATCCTTTATTGGACTTCATCAGAACTAAATGCAGAATGATAATCAAATGCTTTATATAATTTTCAAAGATCCTGTGATTTCTACAAAATTACATAATAAGTAAAGTTCATTCAAACAGTTACTTGTAAATATCTTCTTAATATTAGAAAACAGAATTAAAAATTAACTAACAAAGACAATAGCAGCAGTTAACACTCAAATATGTATATTATGTATAAAAACTATAAAAAAATAATAATATCCTCCAAGAATAAAAGACAATAAATATGAATTGTGCCAAAAAAAAGTATTTTGCTTAAGGGACAAACGGTGGGTCTCGGAAGAATTATTTCAGATGATGGAATTGTTAAGGATGAAATATGCTTACTTACAAAAAATTTCTTTCTAGAGGGGATATCCCATATTGTTAGTGTGAAGATATTAAAGTAGCTTCAGCTGATAGTAGAAACAAATATATGCCACTGTTGAGAGATGTGGTGTATAAAACTGGAGAGGACAATACAAGTAATATTTGTGGCTTGAGAATGCCATGATTTTAAAATATAACCCTGAGAGTAGAAAGATAAATGGAATTGAACAAAATTGGAAAATATTTTAGTGTTCTAATGAAATAGCTGGCATTGTTGTTGAGGTACCACAACTCACATTTAAAAGATATATGAATACTAAGGAAAATTGAAAACAAAAAGTGGAAGTGAGATAACTCATAGGAAAGCAACAAAGCACATGCTAAAATATGGGGCATGTTCACAATGAAAACATATATTTGAAAGAACACAAACTAAATGGGGTAGATTATTTATTTAAGTTTGAACAAACTTATAATTGTGATACAAAAAGTGTTGTGTATTTAACATTCTGTGAGTCTTTCTACATGGGGAAAAAGTGAGCAATCCCAATATAGAAGGAGATATGAGCACTATTATGACATCATTAGAGGTAATAGGTTCATAAGGAAGTACCAGGCTAGCTGCCCTAAAGGACCATTTTAAGCCTAGTCAATTTGCCCAAAGGTAATCTATACAAATCTATCTATCTATATATATATATATATATATATATATCTATCTATATATATATATATATATATATATATATATATATATATATATGGGAACACTACTAAATCTCAAACTTTTGAAATCTCGAATCTCAAAAGCTCGAGACCATGTAGCCGAAACTGCACATTACTGAAAGACCAGAAGCGCGAAATTCAAAATCTTGATGGTAAGGGATTTTGAGTTAGCGCTTCTGGTGTTGTGGTTCAGTATGTATGTGTAAGTGTGTTTGTGAAAGGCTTTAGTGTGTGTAAGTGTGTGTGTGTGTGAGGGGCTATAATGTGTGGGTGTGAGTTTGCCTTGTGTGTATGTTTGTGCGATCTCAGAGTTGGAATAGTAAAGTCGGGGGGTGTGGGGGGTACAGCCCCCCACATGGGGGGGTGCAGGGGGTGAAGCCCCCCTGCTTATCTTTAGTGTAGGGTGGTTTGTTTGGTTATGGGGGGAGGCTGTGTATTCCTGAGTGCCCCTTTACTTCCCGATTTTTTTGGCTTATTTTTTTATTTTTTCTGTGTGTTACAACTTTAAATTTATAGCTGACATCACCAGCCTATAGGGGCAGTGGCATGAGTGATGACATCAGCTTTGTTGGACTCCATCAGATTTTGAACTGTTTTGGAGGTAAAGGGTGTACAAATTTAAGTTTCAGACTTTCTGTCCACTCAGTCCTTCTAGCATCCACCTACATGCTGCAGGTCATGTCCCAGGTAAGAAAAAATAATTTTGACTGCAGTATTGTACTGGCTTAGCAGCATCTGGTATTTCTACTGGCCACTCCATTCTTCATATATTTTATTTAAGCAGCTTATTATTTTATTTAAGCAAATGAGCAGTGTGTGTGCATGTGAAGAAGCTGGAACAGCTTATTATTTTATTTCTTCAAACAAGCAGAAACGAGCAGCGTCACACATGTTTTATTTAAACAAACAGCATGTGTATTAGTTTAGCAGCATCTGACATTTCTACTGGCCACTCCATTCTTCATACATTTTATCTAAACAGCTGGAGCAGCTTATGAATTATGTTATGTAGCATGCATCTGATATTTTTTATTTAAGCAAACAAGGTAGGTGTGCATGTGTTGCAGCAGAAATGAGCAGCATGTTTTATTTAAGCAATCAAGCAGAAACTAGCAGTGTGTTTTATTTAAGCAAATGAGCAGGGTGTGTGCTCCGTGTATGTGTGTGTGTGTGTGTGTGTGTATTAGCTTAACAATATTTCTACTGGCCTCCATTCTGCAGCAGGAGCAGCTTATTATGTTATGTATTCTTTTTATTTAAGCAGCAGCTTAACAGAAACAAGCAGTGTGTGTGCTCTGTGTGTGTACAGCATCTGATATTTCTTTAGCAGCAGCTTATTATTGTATTTAAGCAGAAATGATCAGCAGCTTTTTTATTTAAGCAAAATGAGGTGCGTGTGTACTGGCCACTCCATTCTTCATCACAGCTTATTATGTTATGCAGCATATTTCTTTCATTGTTTGTGTTGCAGGCTTGCAGCATCTGATATTTCTTTATCAGCAGCTTATTATTTTATTTAAGCAGAAACGAGCAGCAGCTTATTTTATTTAAGCAAAGAAGGTGTGTGTGTATTGGCCATTCCATTCTTTATCACAGCTTATTACGTCATGCAGCTTAGTTTTTAATCAAACTCTATTCTTAATCACAGCTTATTATGTTATGCAGCATATTTCTTTTATTGTGGGTGTTGCACCATCTGATATTTCTTTATCAGCAGTTATTATTTTATTTAAGCAGAAACAAGCAGCAGCGTATTTTATTTTCGCAAACGAGGTGTGTGTGTACTGGCCACTCCATTCTTCATAACAGCTTATTATGTTATGCAGCATAGAAATGAGCAGCAGGCTGGGACCATATTTTGGTTGTCTGATCAGTACGCATTTGAAAGTTGGTACCCCACAATTCCATTGGAGTAGGTCGGGTTACATAATTAGTGAAAAACAAAAAGACAGCTTGGAAACACCAAAACAAATTCTCTCTCAATTTAATTCTCTCTCAATTTAGTGAAGCGCTTTTCGTCTTGCACATATGGCAAGACTTCATCAGAAACAAGCTGTCTTTTTGTTTTTCGCTAGTTTGTCTTACTTTGGTTCCTGTCTGTTGGGGTTACATAATTATGTATGAAAATTGTTAATACACGTACAGATTTGTACCTATTTTTCATGGGCCTTTGTCCAGATTTTTGATGTTTCAAGGTTGAGAGGTATGATGACCATCCCACAAATGACAGAAAAGCATAACCATCCCTATTGGGACCATAAATTCTACAAAGCAGCTGAATGCAACAGTTCAGTTTTCCAGTGGGCAGGATTAGCCAACAATCTGAATAACTACTCTACCAATCAATTGGAAGTCCTTGAGATTGATATTGCAAGTTCACTATTTTAAAAACAAAAAGCTTCTTTATTAAATTATGACATATTGCCTAGGAAATACTGAGCTACTTCAAAGCCCTGAAATTGCGTTTTTTAGCAGTAACTAGTTTTAAGAATACCAGTTATTTCAGAATTTTAGTGTTATCAAATTTGTGCTGATTTGTTTTACTTATTGCTTATTAGTTTTTACTTGATGTTTGATTTTATCATTATTAGTTATGTTTGTTTTACTGCAATATTTATGATTTATTGTATGGTATTTTTTTTTAATTAAAGGTCCGTAAATTCATTTGTTGTCATTCTTCATTTTTAAAGAATGTTTAATAACATTATTTATTTATTTTAATTTTTGGAATTTTCAATGCTTATTTATGTGTGTACATAAGTATGTATATATGTTTGCAATTATTGTTATTATTATTTTGTTAGCTAGATAAGTGAGTAAATCTGAAGACTCATTTCAACCACAACTGAATCCATTACTCCATTACTCTAATATTAGTGTAAATAAAATGCTGTTGTTTACATAAAGGATGCAATCACATTTAGGGTGGTATTCATAGTCCTGAGATTCTCACTTGCAGAGGAATTATTTGCAAAATTCTAACTCAGTAATCACAGAGCTGAGTGGTGTAGTGGGCTAATGCACTATGCTGTAGTTGACAAATAATTTTTGATGAATAATTAAATATGAAGGTGCTATAAAGCAAAAATATAAATTAGCTGTATATAAACCTTAAGAATAATTGCATAAATACATAATTTTTCATGGCTATGCAATTTAGAATAGCAACAGTTTTCAAAGCTACAAACTTAAATCATACAGCTATTTATTTTATAGGTTCATAGGTAGGTACTAGGCTATCTGCCCAAGGGCATTTATAAGCCTAGCCAGAGTGTGTCGGCTTTCACCACCCATTGATTAACTGATCCTCTGTCAGGCAGAGCCAATGAAGTGATCCCAGGGATGTATTTTCTGTTACCCATCCACTCGTCAAGGTTTTTCTTGAAGAGTGTTAGTGAGGGGCTCTGCCTAATGTAGTTTGGAATTTTGTTCCAAAGCATGGGGAGTCTCTGTGACAGGAATCTATCCCTCCAGCATGTTCTTTTTATTGTTGTGGTGAGGTTTAGCTCACGAGCACGTATCGCAGTGACTTGAATTTCTTTAGGTGGAGCATGTCCATCAATTCTGAGTTGGGCATGACTTTGTAAGTCAGGCAGAGATCACCTCTGAGTAAGCGATATGCCACTGAGTACAGCCAGAGATTTTTCAGTCGGGCTGCATAGGACGTATGTTTAAGGCCAGTAATCCTCTTTTGCAGTCTCTCCAGCTGTTGGAAGTGTCTTGTGAGGTACATCCCAAATGGGGCATTGTACTCTATGATGGGTTTGATGAGTGATGAGTAGAGAGGCACTATAACCTCTTTATTTCTAGATGCCAAACCTTTAGTAATTAGATGGGCCACATAGAAGGATTTCCTAACTACTTTGGCAATATGATTGTCAAAGGAGAGATTACTATCTACCTGGGTCCCCAGATCTCTTATTACCTCTTTTGTATTAAGGGGGCTGCCACCTATGTGAAGAGAAGGTTTACCTATGTACCTGCAGCCCATACTTATAATGTTTTCCTTATAGAAGTGGTGGTCTTCTTCACTATACTGTACTAGATTAGTAGCACAATATTTCTAGTTTTAAGGAAGATACTGTGATACACTGACCTGGAATTGACTGAGCTTGGTTTTTCTGATTGTTTACTTGGAAGCTGGCCTGGTCCAGTTTTCTGGCTCACAACCTTTTATTACTTTGTGTCTATCCTCCTTCCCTACCTTGAACCTGCACTCCTCCCTCCCACTCCTACTCCATTACAGAGGTATCAAAAAACATGGCATAGAAAGGCACCATCTTTGACTTAAATGTCCTGCCCTTTTGTGTTCCTTATTGCTATTTTGTGCAGTTTCACATATGGTCTGTTGTTTTCATGCATATTTTTAGGGGTCTGTATTATATGAATGAAAGTTCAAATAATCAATCACTCTAATGAGCGAAAATCCCGGAAAATGATATTGTGGGGGCTGCACACCCCCACTAAATATTTATTCCAACTCCGAGATTACACTACAGTGAGGAAAGGGCAAATACTCCAATCTTCACTGTACTGAGATCCCACAGCATGCATCTCGATTTTCAGGATTTTCGCTCATTAGAGCAATCGATTATATAAACTTTCGTTCATATAATATAGACCCTATTTTTAGTTGGTAACAGCTCTGTGTTAACTCAACAGGTTACTGAGATGAACTCAGTCCTATTAAGACTACAAACCCTAGAATGCAGTGCAATGAATGAGAGTAGATAGCCCAGAGTGCCATGTGAGATGATTCGAAACCATGGACATTTTTCAAACATCATGGTGGCTACAGCTTCTATTCCAAATGAAAAACATTTTACTGGTAGTCAGGAGCCTAAAAGGATGGATTGCTTTAATTTACAAGACTGGATTAATAAGGACTTAATTTCAGATTGCGGAACTGTACAACATCGACAGGTACAACAACCCAAGACTTTTCAAAAAAAAGCTTTATGAACTTGAGCAAAAGTTGGGGAAAGTACAAAATTTGCAAGTTGATAATTTTTTTCCTAAAAGGATGGATTGCTTTAATTTACAAGACTGGATTAATAAGGACTTAATTTCAGATCGAGGAACTGTACAACATCGACAGGTACAACAACCCAAGACTTTTCAAAAAAAAGCTTTATGAACTTGAGCAAAAGTTGGGGAAAGTACAAAATTTGCAAGTTGATAATGTTTTTTTTTAAATAATCTATTACATGCAAACAAATATAGAAAGATTTGTGGATGTTTAAATTTCCTAATGGACTTGTTATTCAAGCCATGAGTTAACTGAGATACTTGATATGTTTGATAGACGTTATAAAACTGTTACATTTCATTATTAGGTTGAATAGTGTTAATATTAATAGGCTTTTAGAGGAAGTGTATGTATTAAATGATGACATTTTAGAAAACCTGCTTTTTGAAACTAATGTATTTAAGTATGAAGGTATTTTAAACAGAGTTGAACAACAGTTGACAAGGAATTTAGAACTGAGAAAGAAAAAGATAGGGATGAGAAGGAATATTGGAATAAAAAAACATACCCACTACCAAATGAATATTTTGGTATTTTTAGTAACAGGAGATTAACTTCAGTATATAATAATGAACATTTGAGTGAGACAGAAGTAGTGTATGATAATTATGAGACTGAACATTCCCAGTGGGAAAATAATCTTTATGATGATAGAAGTTGTGAGAAAAATCCCCCCCTCCTTATATAGGTCAGAAAGGATTTACAACAGAAACCAACAAAGGAAGAATGACAATAACTTTTTTATATCTACAAGCACATAAAGGGGGAAGGAAACAAGGGAAAACACAGGAGTGGAATTACAATTCCAGGAACCAAAATTAACAATATTACTACAGCCTTTGATGGGAAAATGCTAACTTTTCAGGGTTTTCATATTTTTAATTACACTGATTTAAATATTAATGGGGTGCATTTTTCCCTTTTTAAAAAAGGCTTCAAGTTTGTTCCAGCTACTAGAGTTAATTATACGGGAGTGGCAACAGAGTTAAGGTTATTCACAAGGAAGTTGAATTTGCAGGTGTTACTTCAGAATAACCCATTAGTGGACAACAAAATTAATGTTTTAAAGTAAAAAAGTAGTTTTAACCCCCCCCCCCCATGCATCTGACAATAGCAGCCTATGAAAGAATTTGCTCAACAGATTTATTTAAAGTAAGTTATGAACACAAAGGCAAATATTACAACTTAAATTCCCAAGAAAGTATGTTGCTCAATGAACTCTGATCTAAGGAAAATTATAGAATAATGAAACCAGACAAAGTTGGAAGTTTTTTTTTTTTAGTCGATAAACTGGACTACATAGGACAAATGTTCAATATATTTCATGAGTCACAAAAAATATAGAACAACATCTAGAAATGAAGTATTAATTGCACATAGGAAGATACAATTAACACTGGAAGATGCACTTTTACAAGGCGTCATCTCAGAATTATTTAACTTTTTAAAAATGACCATCCCTTGATACCAGTTGCTTTCGGGATACCAAAAGTTCACAAAAATATCTATCAGCCCCCTTACAGAGTTATTGTGGCAGCACAGAACAGTATTACATATACTCTAGAGGTTTCATAGATAGATTATTTCAGAATACTATAGCTGAGATTAAACATTGTTTGAAAGATTCTTGGGATTTTTTATCTAAGATTAAAAAAAGAATGGTATCCCCCCACTTGTAGTTCTACCACAGTGGGTGTTATAGACTTATTCCTTTCGATTCCCCACAAGGACGGATATGTTTATTTTCCAAAGCTATTAGGAATTTGACAAAATTAAAGAACACTCTGGTAAACTTTATTATAAAAGGAATGGGAATTATCTTAGATAATAATTGTTTTTTTCATTCGAGGGAGAATTTTTAAACAAATTAAAGGTGCTGCAATAGGACGAGTCGCGCCCCCATTTATGCCAATCTTGTTATGTATGCATGAGAGAGGACATTTTTTTGACATCTGATAATGACAAATGGCTGGCTTACTATCATTACCTGGACAATATTTTTATTCTTTGGAAAGACTTACAGGTAGATATTACTGTGTTCATGGAATTTTTAATAACATCTCCCCATTTTTTTAAGTTCATGGGAACATACTGTGACAAGAGTATAGATTATCTGGGCATCACAATTTTTAAAGATGACATTATCTGTTTTTTTGGTTCTAATGTTTTTAGAAAATCTACATTTTCTAACAGTTATCTGGACTATCAGTGTTTCCACCCCCACCATACTAAAAGGAACATTATAAAAGGACAAATAGTTCAGGCAGCAAGAACATGTTCAGATGAAGTTAATTTTAAAGTAGAACTTGGTAAAATTTGTCAAATGTTCCATGAAAGAGGGTATCCATAAAACTTGATTTACAGGACAACTAGTGAAATTTTGGAAGGGTGGGGTACAAAATATAAACCCCTGCTGGGTAATGAGTTGGAGAAGGTTCCATCTGCTCGAGGTAGTAAAGGTAACATCTTTTATTAACAACATGGTTGCTCCATACAAATGTGGGTCTAAGGAGGTTAAGAAAGTTATTTAAAAAAATATTGGGCAATTTTTAGAGCCCACCCTGATTTGGTAGGGATTCTAGGAGAGAACCCCAGTTTTGTATATAAAATGGGAAGAAACCTCAAATTCCTTTTCAAACATTCTCCTGCACCAAGTATGCTTAATATTAAAGGTACAACTAAATGTGGGAGTTGTCACCAGTGTTCTTACATTATAGAAAAAAAATATTTTAGAGTTATCTGGTATACCTTTTCCTATTTATCTTAAACAAGGTTATTGTTCAACCAAGGGTTTGGTATACATTGCAATTTGTAACAAATGTCAATGTGTTTATGTTGGGAAAACTGAGCAAAATTTGAGAAAGAGAATTTACGAACATCTATATGGATTTTCGAAATGTAACATGAATAATGCACTTTTTAAGCATATCTCAAGTTGTACTGGATGGCGTAAATTCCATTTTGTAATTTTGGATGTTATACCAAAAGACATTAGAGGTGGTTGGTGGGAGTTACGAATGGAAAGATGTGAAGTCTTGTGACAACTCAAATTGAACTTTAATATGCCACCTGGTCTTAATGTCCAAATTTCTTCAGTCACTATACTGAAAACTAGAGCACAAGTATTATAATTATAGTTATATATGTTTTATGTGTTTTATACTGTATGTAACTTATAAGCTGGCTCAAGTTATATATTTTAATTTTACCACTGTATTTCTTTAAAAGTAGGTTTTGTGTCAAATGACTTAAGTAGGGTATTTAAACAAGATGCAAATTATTGGAATTTGTTCTGAATAAGTCCTAGTGCTTTGTGGATGAAAGTGCTAAACATTGTGGATCCTTATTATTTCAGTAAATATTTCAACATGTTTTTTGGTGCTGGTTGCCTAATCCAAGCTTTTTTTCTTTTTAGCTCTATATGGTTACTAATATTCTGGACTTATATTTCAAAGCATTTTTGTTTTTTGCTTTACTGTACTTGCCCTGCATATGAGAGTTTTGTTATGCTGGTATGGAATTATACTCATTGTGACTTTAAATAGCAGGTACAATGCTGTCTTATTCACTAAAGTGAATATTGTCACCTGCTGTCTGTACTTTTAGATCAGTAACCTGTCTGGCAATTAGAATAGAACTTACTGTAGCCTCTGAGGGATACAAGGGACTCTGCGTTTCTGTCTAATACCACTGTTGTTATTCCTTTTAGTGGAGAATGCATAATTGTGTGTAGCATCTTAGTAGTTACTTTTCTTTTCATATCCTTTATAACAATACATAATAGCGCAGTGCATGTTATAGTAGCTTGGTATCGACTGCAGTTACCTTTTTTTTATCCTTTGCTTTCCTTGCATTTATGTTGCTCAAAGAATTGTGCTGTTTCTTACAAGGTATGCTGCCCCTCCCCTACATCCTTTATCTTCTTAGTTACTTGGTAACCTGAGTGTTTTAAAACTTCAGACATAATATTTACTTACTTTTCCTTTTTATTTCCAGTCTCCTCAGCAAAAGCTTTACTGTCCTGGTCGACCTCCGATAAACCAAAGGATGTCTGGTTGCCTTGCACTATGAGACCCTGCACTGGTAGAACGCTAAAGTGCTTTCAGCTAAACTAGTATATGTTAGAGTTGTATTTAATATGTCTT
Source organism: Protopterus annectens (assembly GCF_019279795.1). NCBI lineage: Eukaryota > Metazoa > Chordata > Ceratodontiformes > Protopteridae > Protopterus > Protopterus annectens. Next base: position 494,234,703 of record NC_056751.1, read on the forward strand.
CTAAACTGAAGAAATTTTTGATATAGCCTTTTACTGTAAGCATGCACACTACTGGTCCATCCCATTTCTCTTCCTATTGTACTCCTAGGTCAATTACTTAAAACTACTTTTTTACTCTTGCAGAAGGTTCATCAATGTATGTGCAGCCCATACTTGTAATGTTTTCCCTATAAAAGCAGTGGTCCTTGTCACCACACTGTACTAGATTAGTAGACCAAAATTTCTAGTTATTAGGAATATACCACTGTACATTGATCTGGAATTGACTGAGCTTGGTTTTTCTGTTTTTTTCGTGGAAGCTGACCTGGTTCGGTTTTTTGGCTTATCCTGCTCTGTTAACCCTTGCTGTGCTCGGGTTCACTCCACTCCCCTACCCTATCCCCATTCTCACCCATCCCTGACATCATTTCCCTTATAGCGAGACCTGCTTTGCCCCACCTTTGCACTAGCCAATAGATATCCGCACTCCTCTACTCATAACCTGCATTCACCATTTTAACTGTAACCCCCACTCCCCTCCTGAGCCTTACTTGCTATCATATCTTTCAGTTACTCACTTAATAAAACTCCTTCAATCAATCCTAATTTCTTCTACTAACCATAAACAACTTCTTTACCCTTTAATTCTATCTGATCTGAAACTAAATCATGGTTATACCTTTCAAAACTCTATTTCTATCCCTCCTTTTTCTAATTATTTTCTCTCTAACCTCTTACCATAGTCCTCACCTGCTTACCACCCCATCTCCCACACTCTCTTACCTACTACCCACCATACCAATAACTACTCCACCCCTATTGCCCCCTGTCTCTTTAACCATTCTACTATATCATTTCAATAGTTCAAGGTACTGTACATACTGAATGCTCAACCTCTCATCAAGACAAAACATCAGTTCCTTTGCAAATGTTTCTTCCTACAAATACTTCAAAGAACAATGATCCTCTTATCTGGTGATATTTACCCCAACCCAGGCCCTTGCCAACAGCACACTAACCATATTTATACAGCACCCCACCTTTCCAAATGCCTCACAGATAACTCATTACGATCACAAACCTCCAAAAAAAATCTATCATTTTGTCAATTAATATACAAAGCATTGTTAATAAAAGCATCTCCTTCACACCTGGATTTATCAGTATAACCCAGATATTCAAACATGTCTAAACCCTCAAATTACAAACTTCAAAATTCTCCAATAATCTTTGACTGGATAGAAGTAAAAAAAAAAAAGGTGGAGGAGTAGCTATACTCTTTTTTCTGACCATCTCTCTCTCTCTCGCTCTCTCTCCCCTCTCAATAGCTATCCCTGATTTCCACCCTGCAGAAATACTTATAGCAACCTGTTACCTAAATCAACACAAAAAAAATGCCATTGCAGCGATCTATATAGCCCCAGATAAAAACATTCCCATACCGGAGCAGTTTCTTTCTTGGATTTCTATATCCATTCCCTATGAAACCATCATCTTCAGGGATATCCAAACTGACTGGAATCTTGTTAATACTGACACCTCTAGCTACTCATAAACCTTTATGGTTTTACCCAGCTAATCACCTTGTTCACGCACTGGCAAAAAATTTCCCAGAATGGCTCAGCAATTGATTGGATATTAGTATCCAACCCCCAGTGCTAACATAACACTTCCACCCTACCTAACCCCCTTAGTGACCCCCTCCCTACCTCAGTAGTAAGACACTCTCCAAGAGCCACCAATACAGAGCTTCTCATAACCTTAAAAACTACAACTCTGTCACCCTAAATAAATTACTGTCCACTGTAATCTGGTCATTCCTATACACATTACCCATTGATGAGGCTGTCCAAAGCTTCAACAATGTATTTCTAGAAACACTTAACACCCTGGATTCCAGTAGAAAAATTAGGTTAAAATGTAATTAATCACCATGGCTAAACCAGGCAACTAAATCCCTTATGAACAACAGAGATACTGCCTGGAAAGCATGGAAAAAATAACTTAACTTTCCACCTGAACTTATATGAACAGCTTCACAACCAAACAAAAAAGCAGGTCCTACTGGACAAAAAAAAAAAAATTCTATCAAAAATGTCTGAGCGACCCATGTTCCAACACAAAGAAATTATGGCACTCAATCGACAAATTGCTATCTCCCAGGAACCCCTCTTCACGAAACACCTTCCCTAACAAGCCTTGTAGCGAAACCTACATCTCTACTTAACTTTTTCATTGAAACAATAGAAAAGCTTACTAAAGCAGACACTCTTTATATTAAGAATCCACCTCTCACCTCATCTTTTCCCTCATCTCCCTAGCACCCTTAGCAACTTCCTTCATTAGATCACTTCTTAACAAACTCAAATTCTTTTCCTCATCAGCCGACAAACTCCCTCCATTATTTCTCAAACATGCAGCCAGATCCATAGCATGCCCTGTATCTGTACTTATCAATAGATTCAGCCAAGAAAATACAGTGAATATCTGGAAAACATTCTTCAAAACACTCTTCCACAAGGGAGGAAATTCTACAGAACCCACAAATTACAGGCCTGTTGCCATATTATCCCCTTTATCTAAGATACTGGAAAAATCTATACATAGACAAATACTAAACAACCTCTTACAGGCAAACCAAATTACACCCACGTAGCATGGTTTCTGACCATTGCACAGTACTACCACTGCCCTGCTATCTTTCACCCACATTGCTCAAGCCAGAGATAATAATAAACTCATATCAGCTCTAATTCTCAACCTATCCAAAGCATTTGATACTGTTTGCCATCCCATCCTCCTAAATAAACTTTCCAACCTACAACTCTCTACCTCCACTACCTCTTGGTTTAACAGCTACCTCTCAAACAGATATCAGTCTGTCAGATGGCAACCATCCTTATCCCCTTTCCATCTTGTTAAGACTGGGGTTCCCCAGGGCTCTATCCTGGGCCCCTACTTTTTAAGATATATATACAAATAACCTCCATGTGTCCTGCCCCCACTCTACCTTAATACAGTACTCAGACGATTCCACAGTTAACACCTATGACAATATATAAAATGTCCACACTGTCACTCGACAATCTCTGCACCTAGTAAAACAATGGCTAACTGAAACAACCTGCTTCTCAACCCAAAAAGACCAAGCTTCTCCTTTTCCTTCCAAAAAAATTCAAATCAACTAAAGTAAACTTCACCATCTCATCCTTAGATAATACAATTATCACTGCCGACTCAAACACCAAATTGCTTGGTGTTACTATAGATTACCAATTAAAATTTGACCTAGATACCTTAAACTGTATCAGAAAGTCCAATCAAAAACTAAGTCTTCTGTACCACAAGAAACAGAAAAAAACGTTCACCTGGACCTGGAGCACTTGTCACGAACCCGAAAAATGCAAATGTAGAACACAAGTGAACCAGAACAAAATGGCTACTTCAGTCACTGTTTTCACAGAATCAAAATCAGTCCAGGATAAAGCAAAACTTCTTCTTTATTCCACAAGACAGAGAACAACGAAATGAGCGCTTTCACGTATTCATCATACGCTTCATCAGATTTCAATGTACATTGAAGCAGCTCAGTTTAAATAGTATATTACATCCCTTGATTAATGCAATTACCTTGCTAATTAAAAACACCTGTCTCTATCAAACAGTATAACTATCTCTTAAAGTCACAATGAATCTATACTTAATCCAATAGATCAGTTTTCCTCTGTTCTGCAGTATTATATATCAGAGTATACATATGTATAAAATACTTATATATCAGATGTATATAGGTAAGTAAATCAACAGTATGTAGTCATATTGGATTAAATAGAATACAATAAAATAAGATCAATAAACAGTAAAACAAAACAGCATATATAAACCAAAAAGAAAAGAAAAAGAATAAAACAGTCTAGCAAAAATATGCATCAGTAAACCTCAAAGTATTTCTTTGCATAGCTAGCCCTTAACCCAAGTCAGAAGCCTCATTAACTGACACTTTGATTTATCTACTTCTTATATATTTTGCATAACCAATAATATATACATATCAATTCTTGTTTGTCAATTGATACAAAAAGTAATAAATAAATCAATAAATAGATAAACAAATAGACATATATATATATATATAAATAGATACTTATATGTAAAAAACGATATATTATTATAATAAAGTGCATAGTGCTCTATATTGTTCCTTACTGGAATACATATCATGGCAGGTCCAGATTGCCTTCTATCACTTCAGCTTCTTACTCTATGTCTTATGAATGTATATTAGTGCCTGACAGACATGTATGTATTGGCTCATATACAAACCAATAATATATAGACTAATAAATACATAAATGAATCAATAAACAAATAAATAAATAAATATATGAATGAATGTGTAAATGAATAAATAAATAACTGCATATATCAAATAACTGTTATTACATAAAGTGCTGAGTGCTCCATATCATTTCATACATTTATTACTAAATATGCCATTAGACCATTCTGCATAGAAGTAGATCTTTTTTATAGATCCAACAAACTGCTTCTAAGCTATTAGATCATATCTTATAGCACATCTAGTGTAAGAAATAACATAATATATGAATATGATAATATAAACTAATCAATTGCCAATAGCCCTGTAAACATGTGTACATTCAATATAGAATATTAACAAGATATCTTATGTAAATATATATAAAAATATATATGTATAAATATGTATAAATACCTATATATATAAATAAATGAGGAGATGTATAAAAAATTATTTGTATTATTAATGCTACAATGTGAATGTAGATATAAGTCTGTATAAAAGATATATATGCAAAATATTAAATTTATTGTATCATTGATGCTACAATGTGAATGTAGATATAATTCATTAGATATCACAACATAGAGTCCATAGGAAAATATGTATATATAACATCAACCCATAAACACAAATGAGTGAATTTCCTGTATATCATCACACATAATCTACAATGACCAAAATATGCAAACCAACCTATCTAACCTTCATACTAATCTTATCTTAACATAGGTCTCATGGGAACATACTGATTTAGACCAGGTGGATAGTGTGCTCTCATCCTTAGAATCCAGTGTAGTTCCCTTTGTTCAAGGATATTCACTGTTTATCCTCCATTTCTATCTTTTTCAATTATTTGTAGTATCCTGAACCTAAAGCTGTGTGATGCATATTGCTTTGTGTGCTTGGCCAGCGCATTGGTTTCATTATTTTTCTTGATATCGTATATGTGATTGTATATTCTCTTTCTGAATTCTCTCTTTGTGAGTCCTATATAGAATGCTGTGCAGCTTTCACATGTTGCTAAATAGATGACATTGCAAGTATTACATGAGGCATAGAAACTAGGTTTAAACTCATATTTCAAAGTTGGATGCATAAACTCCTGAACCCCTGTAATAAACTGACACATGTTACATTGATTGCATGCAAAAGTTCCTTTGATATTCGGTTCTGGAACTAAATTCATCTCTTTCTTATGTGTCTTACATAACAACCTTTTAAGATTTTTGTTATTTCTATAAATAAATCTTGGTGTTTCTCCTACTAATTTTATTGTTCTCTCATCCACCGTCAATACCGGCCAATGCTGTCCTATGATTTGTATAATTTTCTTATTGTCATTAGTATATGTGGTCAAGAACTGCATCCTTTCTTGAAATTTGGAACTTGATCTCTTCTTACCATTATTGTAAAATCTCCAGCCACCCCTCTCCAATAACGGCCTATCCATATCCTTAAGTATTTGATCTTTTATCTCCCTTACCATTTTTTTATTATATCCCCTTTCCAGGAACAATTGTTCCATTACCTGTGCCTCTGTCATGAGATCTGACTGTCTTTTGCAAAGTTTACTGAGTCTGGTGAACTGACTTTTTACTATGCCTCTGAAGACATGCCTGGGGTGCATGCTATCGAAGCTAAGCAAAGCATTCTTCCAGCAACTTTTCCTATGGATGCTGGATATAATTTTCCCCTCTTCTATCCTTAAATTAAGATCCAGAAAATTGATTTCAGTGGAGGATGCTTCCATAGTAAATCTTAGGAAACTTGTGGTGCTTTCCATATGTTGTAACAAACTGGAGAACTGCTCCCTCGTACCCTCCCATATGATTATGATGTCATCTACAAATCTAGAATATAAGACAATGTTCTTGAACATGTGATGATTAAACAAATGTTCTCTTTCCCACCAGTTCACAACCAAGTTAGCGTAGGTGTTAGCGCAGGGTGTGCCCATGGCAACACCCCACTTCTGTAGGTAGATATGGTTGGAAAAGGAGAAAACATTGTTAGAAAGAACCATATCCAACAGCTGACATATTAGTATATTCTTGTTTCTACTAATTTCAGGATAGAATTGAAGCAGCTCCCTAATGCTTTGTATTCCTTGGTCATTGGGGATACATGTGAAGAGACTTTGTATATCCAAGGTAATTAACATATGAACCCCAGGTATTAGTTCTACACCAAAATTATCCAACATCTCTAACAGCTGGTAACTATCTCTTAATATGGTGGGGATCTGGTTCATGATGGGCCTCAAGCTCTTTTCTAAAAATATAGAGATGTTCTGTATGGCCCATCCTTCACCATCTACTATGGGCCTGAGAGGAGGTGGAAGTATTTCCTTATGCATTTTAGGTAATGCTTTTATATGTGGTATCTGTGGAGATTCTACATTAAAAAAGTCATATAATTCCTTACTAATTTGGCAACACATCAACATGTCGTATATCTCGTCTTTAATTCTATTTAATATTCCAAATAACAGTCTGTGTGAAATTTCAGTATATGTATCCTGATCACTTAACATTAATAACATGGATGCATTGTATTGCTCAGTATCTAGTATCACTATGCCTCCCCCTTTGTCAGCTGGTCTGATAATGATCGAGAGTTCTCCTATTAGTTCTTGCAGTGACAATCTTTCATCTGTATTCATATTAAAATACATACATTTCCTATTGCCCTGATAAAAATAATCATAGAAACTTTTTTCACACAACTTAACAAAGCATTCTATATGACCTGGTAATGGTGGACAATACATACTTTTCCTTTTATAACATAGAACATCACTTTTGTTTACTTCATTATTAACTCCTTCATTGTAAAACATCAATTTCAATGCTAGTTTGCGACTAAAAACTCTTATGTCTATCAAAATATCCTGTAGGCAACTGGCTTGGGAGGGCACAAAAGATAAGCCTCTATTAAGAAGGCTAATATCAGAACTACTTAAAACATAGCTAGACAAGTTAAAAAATAATAATGAAGAAGAAGAAAAGTCATTTACTGCTTCTGCCGTCGCCTTTGTTGTCCGTTCTCTTCCGAGAAAGTCCTTTTCCGTTTGTCCCAACTCCTGGACCTTTCTCTGGATGTCATTGGTTTCCTGATGGAATAAGGTAAAAAAAGGGGGGCGACTGCATGGCGCTTCAAAATTGCCCCAGTACCTGTAGTGTTCGTATCTTGATTCTCTTTATCTGCCTCTTGGTTAGGCAAAGGAGTAGAGGCAGAAACATGTAGCACTAAATCCGCCACTTCCGGCGGAGTGACGAAGGCACTATCTGAAGTTCTGGTATCTTCAACATGAACCATCGTGGTATTATGTGTCCTAGATTCTTGTTTATCAGTGCCCTTACTATTAAATGTGGGCTCTCTTTCATTCTGCTTGACTGTATCTTCCTGGTTCATACGGCGTGGCCAGATGAACACGTGACCTTCTGCGAAATCGCAGTGGTCACGCTGCAGTTTACGTTGTTTGATTAATTGCAGTCTATTACTGTAAGCTTCAATTTGAATATAGAGAGTTATTTATTTATTCATTTACACATTCATTCATATATTTATTTATTTATTTGTTTATTGATTCATTTATGTATTTATTAGTCTATATATTTATTGGTTTGTATATGAGCCAATACATACATGTCTGTCAGGCACTAATATACATTCATAAGACATAGAGTAAGAAGCTGAAGTGATAGAAGGCAATCTGGACCTGCCATGATATGTATTCCAGTAAGGAACAATATAGAGCACTATGCACTTTATTATAATAATATATCGTTTTTTACATATAAGCATCTATTTATATATATATGTCTATTTGTTTATCTATTTATTGATTTATTTATTACTTTTTGTATCAATTGACAAACAAGAATTGATATGTATATATTATTGGTTATGCAAAATATATAAGAAGTAGATAAATCAAAGTGTCAGTTAATGAGGCTTCCGACTTGGGTTAAGGGCTAGCTATGCAAAGAAATACTTTGAGGTTTATTGATGCATATTTTTGCTAGACTGTTTTATTCTTTTTCTTTTCTTTTTGGTTTATATATGCTGTTTTATTTTACTGTTTATTGATCTTATTTTATTGTATTCTATTTAATCCAATATGACTACATACTGTTGATTTACTTACCTATATACATCTGATATATAAGTATTTTATACATATGTATACTCTGATATATAATACTGCAGAACAGAGGAAAACTGATCTATTGGATTAAGTATAGATTCATTGTGACTTTAAGAGATAGTTATACTGTTTGATAGAGACAGGTGTTTTTAATTAGCAAGGTAATTGCATTAATCAAGGGATGTAATATACTATTTAAACTGAGCTGCTTCAATGTACATTGAAATCTGATGAAGCATATGATGAATACGTGAAAGCGCTCATTTCATTGTTCTCTGTCTTGCGGAATAAAGAAGAAGTTTTGCTTTATCCTGGACTGATTTTGATTCTGTGAAAACAGTGACTGAAGTAGCCGTTTTGTTCTGGTTCACTTGTGTTCTACATTTGCATTTTGCATCTTCTGTACCACAGCAACAAATATATACTTAACAAATCTAAACATATACTGGCTCAAACATTTATTCTACCATCCTGCTGTGTGCTGCTCCCATACTTACTAACCTCCAAAATAATCTCTTAACCAAACTAGAAACCACCTATAACAAGATAGCCAGATTTACAGCCAGTAATAGCTACAAATTCCATCACTGTATATCCCTGAAAAGCTTAAGATGGCCTGAGCTCCCCCACATGCTTCAAATATCACAACTACAAATTGCACATAGCATCCTGAATAGCCCCAACTCCTGCCCTGCCCTTACATCCAGAATTATACCCTACACACCAAATAGTGACCTCAGAAGCACACAACAAAACCTATTTTAGGTGACCAATCCAAACAAAAATATTGGAAAAATACTTTACAGTCATTCAATTGCAATGCATACTCATGGAACAAACTTCCATTGTCCCTTCACTCCACTACCAAAAGTGACAAATTCAAAAAGCAACTAAAAATTCATTTCCAACATGCATGGATCTGTACTTGTCAGGAAATAACCTAATGATTTTTTTTCTTCTCTAGATTAACATATCTGCCTGGTATTTCCTATCTAAACTGTCTACACACAATACTCTCTTTGCAGTTAATACCCATGATACTAAATGCATCTTTGATGTACTGTGTCATGATGGTGTCTATATTACCCGATCGAACATTTAGGATAGCAAATACCTAAATGTCGACCTGGTGATATCGAAAAATTAAAATAGCGAATGGCCGATTTAACTTAGGGAATGAATTCCCTTGGCCGCAAAAAAAAAATTTTAAACCAAAATAAAGTGGGGAGCTTTGCCCCCCACCCCCCTAACTAAATATACCAACTCCAAGATCACTCTACAGTGGGGAAAGGGGCAAAATCTGCATAACGGCCAAGGGAATTCTTTCCCTGCGTTAAAACGGCCGTTCATGGTTTTTTGCTTTCGCTATTACCAGTTCGATGTTTAGGTATTCACTAACATAAATGTTCGTTCATGTAATAGGAACCCTCATGATGTTGCTCTGAAATGTATATTACATATTAGAAAATACTTATTATTTTCAGGCATTGCTATATTTCCTTATATATAACTTAATACTAACCAAATTTCTCAAACATATTGCTACTGCATTCTCAAAATACTGTACTTTTGCCTTGTAAATGTCCCTGTTGTGTATTTTGCTCTATGTTTTTGTACTGTTAAGTATTTTACACCTTGAATTGTTAGTTTTCTTTTTTTTTTTTTTATTTTTACAAATTTCTTTCCTAGAGGTTTTCTCCTGAGGTCTCCACTGAAAAAGGGCTCTCTAGGCCCAGTTGGGCTAACCTGGTTAACAAATGTAAAAATAAATACAATTTGTCTTCTGTTAATATACATTAGGGCAGTATTCATATATACTTTTCAATTGTACAAATAAACCTTCCTGTGTTTATCATTATGAATTTATCTGAACGACTGAGTGATTTGAGGGGATGATTTGTGCTGGAATGTGCTGGATTGGCAGGAATTATGCACCATGATTATGTAGAATCACTGTATCTGACATTTACCCTTTTCTAATCATAAGGACACTAGAGAATTATTGAAGGCTTGTTTGTGCATTCACATGGATGTCTGAGGTCTGTTGGGGACTGCTGCCATATCTGTCTTGTTCCACAGTGTATTCTTGACAATTCAAAGCCTTGTTATGTGGAATTGTTACCTTGCATGCTCACATATTACTGTGATTCATAAAGATAAGCATAACTAAGCCTAATTTGCCTACAACATGTATAAATGTCCCTGAATTTACACAAATAAGTGCAAGACCATCGTATTAATTTGCAATCACTCAAAATAGGTGGCAAATGGTTTAGGAAGCTGCAACCTTACTGAAGTAAGAAATAAATAGCAAAAATTATAAAATGCAGTAGTAAGCAGTTCATATTGGTGTTAGATAACTGTGTTTACTACAAAAACTGTGTCTTTTATTGATCTAACAATTAGATGGAAATAATTCATGTAAATACTGATGAAATGAGTGCCATTTAGGGATGGGAATTCCTGACAGCAGCACTTGAAATGCATATGGAAGTACTCATAAGGGCAATGTGAAAGACATTTTAGAAATTCATTTTAGTGGCATTTAATGAGTATGCTACACAGGATATAAATACATATTTTGAAATGAATGAAATGTGATGTACTGCATTTTAACTATGCAATGTGTCAAGTTACTTTCGTGGTGGTGCAGCGGTAGCATTGTTGCCTCACAGCAAGAAGTTCTCCCATTCGATTTTCGGCTGGAGTGCAGGGAGTGCCTTCTGTGTGGAGTCTGCATGTCCTCCCCGTGGTTGGGTGGGCATTCGAAAGACATGCGTAAATGGGCATGCCTTCGTTGAAGGTTGAACGATGAGCTGGCACCTCATGAAAATCTACTGCCAATCATTAGCGGACCGGAGTTCTGCTGTGGTGACCCCTAACCGGGAAAAGCCGAAATACAACAACAACAATGTGTCAAGATACATGCTGCTTTAATGAGGGCTTATGACTCATGATCCTGAATGAAAAATGGCAGTATGAATCCAGGAAGGTGTTGGGCAAGGAAAAAAGTCTTAACAAGGTGCTTGCAATACAAGTATAAATGTGTTTATAATGCTACACAGATCATCACAACACAGCTTTAACTTACTGGATTGGAACTTTTCATGTGTATGTGGTTATAGCTATTGTGTCACTAGACTGTTTGGTAATCAAATCTCTGATTTATTTATGAAGGAAGCAGGCATGTTCTTATTGCTGTGCTGTCTGGCTGATGATTGGATCAAAAGTTTCAGTCAATGACTTTTGCTTGCTGTTTCAGGTACATTAATAGTGCAGCAGCAGAGGTCCAGAAAGAGAAAGGACAATTTTAGTCATGTGGAAAACCTCATCCTCATGACCCCCTTTAGGACATACAGTAAATGTCTTTTTAGGAAAAGGTGGACCCAAATAAGCTGATAGGGCAGATGCCTGTAACTAAGTGGTGATATACAGTATATGCATACTGCTGGTAGAAGGGACCACACATTAACAAAGTACAACAAGAGTGTCAATGATACAGTAGGATGTGCCAGAGCAAAGGCATGGCAGAATACAGTTGCCCGAAGCAGTACTGGGAGGGGCCTCCAACACTTTTAAAACCTGATGAGGAATATCTCATCTTCATTTATGGGGATATGACACAGATGATAATGGCACTGGCATAATCAGAGGTGGTGTGAGTACTGACTTTTACCCATGTCCGCAGTATCAATAGATTTCTGCTCATGAAGGTTGGTTTGACAACAGCAACACATTATGTATGCAGAATTGAATGCTAAAAGGGAATGATAACACGTAACGCATGGCAATTACTATTAACAGGTGAACCTTCCACTTGTGCACATAATGACACTGAACAGGTTATACATGGTAGGTGTCCTCTACACCTCCTTACACAGCATTTAGTAATGTAATGCAGTATGTGAGTAGTGATGAATTCAATTCATTCCTTACAGAGTCAGCAGCAGAGATAAACAGCTCCACTATAGCAATACATTTGGAGAATACAAGGAGCAGAATGTCTCATGATGAAGATAATGATAATGATGACAGCACAATTATATTAATGAGACAAAGAATGTCTCATGATGAAGATAATGATAATGACGACAGCACAATTATATTAACGAGACAAAGAATGTCTCATGATGAAGATAATGATAATGATGACAGCACGATTATATTAACGAGACAAAGAATGTCTCATGATGAAGATAATGATGACAGCACGATTATATTAACGAGACAAAGAATGTCTCATGATGAAGATAATGATAATGACGACAGCACAATTATATTAATGAGACAAAGAATGTCTCATGATGAAGATAATGATAATGACGACAGCACAATCATATTAATGAGACAAAGAATGTCTCATGATGAAGATAATGATAATGACGACAGCACAATTATATTAATGAGACAAAGAATGTCTCATGATGAAGATAATGATAATGATGACAGCACAATTATATTAATGAGACAAAGAATGTCTCATGATGAAGATAATGATAATGATGACAGCACAATTATATTAATGAGACAAAGAATGTCTCATGATGAAGATAATGATAATGACGACAGCGCAATTATATTAATGAGACAAAGAATGTCTCATGATGAAGATAATGATAATGACGACAGCACAATTATATTAATGAGACAAAGAATGTCTCATGATGAAGATAATGATAATGACGACAGCACAATTATATTAATGAGACAAAGAATGTCTCATGATGAAGATAATGATAATGATGACAGCACAATTATATTAACGAGACAAAGAATGTCTCATGATGAAGATAATGATAATGATGACAGCACAATCATATTAATGAGACAAAGAATGTCTCATGATGAAGATAATGATAATGATGACAGCACAATCATATTAATGAGACAAAGAATGTCTCATGATGAAGATAATGATAATGACGACAGCACAATCATATTAATGAGACAAAGAATGTCTCATGATGAAGATAATGATAATGACGACAGCACAATTATATTAATGAGACAAAGAATGTCTCATGATGAAGATAATGATAATGACGACAGCACAATTATATTAATGAGACAAAGAATGTCTCATGATGAAGATAATGATAATGACGACAGCACAATTATATTAATGAGACAAAGAATGTCTCATGATGAAGATAATGATAATGACGACAGCACAATTATATTAATGAGACAAAGAATGTCTCATGATGAAGATAATGATAATGATAACAGCACAATTATATTGAGACAAAGAATGTCATTCAGATCATTCAGAGTATCTGGTAGCATAATCTACTGCTACTAAGATATACTTTTTCCCTATGGAACTTGGGGTACTCAGAAGCCCCAAAATATCCATAGCTACCTTCTGAAATGGCTCCTTAATCACAGCCAAAGGCATCAAAGGAGCTTTTACCTTGTCTCCTGCCTTGTCTACCTTTTGGCACTGCTCACAGGTCCTGCAGTACCCAGTTACATCTCTAGAAATTCCAGGCCCATAAAAGATCTGCATAATACATCTCTTTGTACATTTTATGCCCATATGCCCTACAAAGGGAAAATCATGGGTTATGGCTAAAGCGCCAGATGGTAGGTTCTGGGCACTACCAAATGCTGTAGTCTCTCCCCCTCTAGCCCTCCTTCAGGGGTCTACTCTCTGTACAGTAACCCTTTGTCTCATTTTACAGATTCCCCCTTCCCTTGAGAATCAGGTGCCTCACTAGCTACCTCCCTGCCATGGAATGCAGGGTCTGGGAGTTGATCCTATCTCAACTCTCTCTTTGCAACCCTTCCCAGCTCCCCTTTCACAGGAAATCTGGTGTGCTCTTACAGAGGTACTCCACTGTTAGCCTGGGTACTACTATTCACCTCTGCCCTTGCAGTCACTCTGTCCAAGGGGACATCAGTACCCACATGCAGCTGTGGCTCACCTTCAGTCTCACTGCTACAGGGTAGCTCCCTCTCTGAAGTTACCACCTCACCAGTTCTGGCTGCAAGTGTGCTGTCTGTCTGGGTCTCTCCCAGGCTACCAGACCCACATGCTTGACTCTAAGCCTGACTGTGTGTAACTGCATGCACATAGGGTACCACATTATCAAAATCATTCCCTATCAGGTCATCTGCAGGAATATCCTCTAACACACCTATTTGCTTGCTTCCTTTTGCACCCTCCCAGTCAAGGTGAACCCTAGCCAAGGGTATTTGGAATGGGGTCCCTTCTAAAGCTCTGACTGAATATTCTGCCCAAGCAAGTAGGGCTCCTCTTTAACCATTGCAGGCTTCTCAATGATTAGGTCAGAGACTGTTTCTCTTTTAGCAGTGGCCTCTTACTCATTCACTAAGATAGGATATATTCTCTTGTGGTAGTTTGGTACCCTTGTTGTCTCGAGGCAACTTACTGCTGTCGTTTTGTCATTCCCAATTTGTGGCTCTCTCACCTTTTGTTCCCCACCTTGCTTCCTTGGACATCTATATGCTACATGGCCCCACTGGTTGCATTTAAAACATTTAACCCTTAGTCCTGGATGTGTACCTGGACTAGTGGCTTCCCCTGCTACTGGTGGACTCTATTGGCACAGTCTGAGCTCCACCATGGGTTCCCATAGACCCATAAGCAGCACTTGGTGTCCCTTTCCTGTGTAGTGATGCCCTGCTTGCTAGGTATAGGTCTCCCTTATTCCTCAACTCATTTGAAGTACTGCATTGTCTATCAGCTAACAAATTCTCATGTCCTTAGGCAAAGTGCTAAGGGTTTGTTCCTCACCAAAAGGTCTGCAAGCCCTTCAAAAGTGGTGACCTGACATTCACTCACCTACCTATGAAAATATGCGCTTAGTTCAGCAATGTATTCAGACACACTTTCATATGCCTTGCATGTATGCTCACAAAACTTTTTTCTATAACCTTTAGGTGTTAATTTAAAGCATTCTAACAAACACATTTTGACTGTATTATAATATAAGCAATCAGCATCAGTCAATTTAGAAATAGCAGTTACAGCTCTACCATTGAGTAAGGGGGTCAGGAACCACACCCAGAGCCCTTGGTTAACATTATACTGTTTACATACCCTCTCAAACTAATGACTGAAACTATCAAAATTACCCCCTATGTAAATTGTGGAAGAAATGTAATGACTTTTGTTGCTTTTGGGGTTCAGTTACTCCCTTCCTCATTACCTCTATGACTCTGGCAAAGAGTCAGCATCTCCTTTTCATGTTGCCTCTGTCTCTCCTACTCCTCAGCCTCTAGACATCTCAGTTTCTCATTTCCTCAGCCTCAAGATGTCTCAGTTGCTCATTTTCCTCAGCCTCTAGATGTCTCAGTCTCTCTGCTGCTTCTGTTTCCAAATATTTGGCCTCCAGCTCAAGTCTCTAATTCCAGACCAATTTTTAAGTCCTCTGTGGAAAGGTTGAGCTGTCCATTTTCTGAGACTTGTACATCTCCAAGGCCAGCCTGGTTGTCCTCCTGATTGCTGGTCTGTGATGCAGCTGTGCCCAAAGCTACAATCATTTCTGCCTTAGTCAGGATGGCATGCACCAGTCCTTAAGCCTGACACATCTCAGCCAACTGGCTCTTTGTCAGCTTGCCATACTCCTTGGCTGACATGCTTGCCTGCTCTCCCTGACTAACTATGCTAACAAAAAAAAAAAAAAACAACTGTGATGTGATAACTCTGAATGTTCACTGCATGGCTGATTGAGGGTACAAACACATTCAGTGACCACTGTACACAGGCTACAGGAATTCAATATCCATATCACTACAAACCAATTAATATGTGATGTGGCTAACCCACCACTGTCCCCCAATTAATATGTGATGCCCCTGCACTAGTTCAGTAATCAGGGAGCCTTAATCCTCACCACTGACAACAATTTGGGGATGTACACAGAAGGATGACAAGTACACACACAGTGAGGTACAATTTCCCTTAACAGCACAAAGAGATCACAGTTAGTCTGAGGCTGGTTTCTCCTTCTTTCTCCAAATCCTCAATAAGACTCTCCACTGGAACAGCTACAGGGTTAAGATCTTAGCTGATTGGCCAAGACAAGACCACTAACACTCTCTCTGTCCAACCAGTGCTTCATGTCCCTTCCCAAGTAGCTGACACACACAAACTTTAAGATTTGGTTTATATACAAACACACACAAACCTGGGGAAGGCTGTCACGGGTTTACTAGCTATGCACTCTTTTGCCCAGACTATAAGGTAGTCCCAGCTGCCACCAGCCACCCTTATCAGCTACTATAAGGCCCTTACCAAAGGGTGTCCAATCCTGCTGTGTAATATTGCTATTAATCCAAATGGTAGTTTTAGTTAAGAGCAAGGCTATTTAGGAGTGACCTGTACAGTTTTAAATATATTTAATAATAAATAATAAAAGAACAAATCAATACAAGGCCAATCAACGCACTTACTTCAGAGTTCAAAATCACAGGAAATATTTTAAAATAACATTGCAGGACAGTATCAAATAAATACAGAAAACATCTAAATTAATCTTTGCTATATTCCTATCTATATCTATGAGAGATACTATGCCCTAAATCTTACTTACAGACAGGCAAGTGCAGACAATGAAGATGAGTTGATGTTCTTGCTAGGTCCAAGACAAAATACAAATGTGCAGTCTCACTCTGAGAGAGTTCCCAAATTAATATCAAACACTACTGCTGGGCCAGCTTGGATGACATCACTCTCCGTCACCTGACTTCAGTTCCCAGTCCAAACAGAAACTTAACAGAATTTCACATCTCTGTGTGAGAAATACATAACTCTCAGATCCCTGCAGATCTTAGAAGTTGTAAAACAATAAGGCACTTTTACATTTGAAACCTAGTAATTACTTCTCCTTAAGACAATACAAAACACTTCTAGCTCTAGACATTGTGTCTGCTACTGAACTGAAACTGAGAGATAACATCTTTTGTTTATGGTACAGCTATAAAGTAACTTAACCTCAACTATTCTTAAGTTTTGCAGGTTTATCTTCTGTGTTCCAGCAGGGTACACTGTGGATACATCTCAGCTTAGTACTGTGCAAACCCTGTTCAACACATACTTTTGTATCAGCAGTTTAATATACACATAACATACAGTTCTGTATAAATCATATCAATATTCATAAATTACATAGAATTATTTACAAAATTCCAGATAGCTGGATTGGAAGTGTAACAAACACTACAAACTAGGACTGACATTTTTTTTCAAGTAATCCTTGTGATACATATGTACTGCACATATACCTTTTTCAAATAATATGGATTAAGTTAAGAACATGGCATTTAGGCCAATTGTTTGCGAAATTAGTCTTTAATATTTTTCAATTATTTTATGATATATTTGTTACCCATGGGATTTGAATGAACAGCATCTCAATACCCTATTAAAACTGATTCCTACAATTACCTTGTGCTACAGAGTGAAGCACACATGCTTGATTTTACAGTTAAGATATGCATGCTTACATTGCTATTGATGTATATAAGAGCAATACATTCAATACAAAATCATTTATTTTGTGCTGCATACATACCCTTTGCTTTTTTTAGTCTTTCCAAATGTTCAACATGGACTTCCCTGTTCATTGTAGTCTTCTGGGCAGCTGTAAAATAAAAAGGAGAGAAAAAGAGAAGAGCATTATGCATACCAGTCTTGCTTATCTCTGGTTCTGAGTATAATTTAAAGCATCTTTATCTGTATACTTAGACAAGTGCTGGATGTCAGCAGTCTTAAATTCATCCAGCCGCTGGTTGAGTTGTGCCTGCTTGCACATTTTCACGTCATTGAAAGGGTGTCTGCATTGCTTTCCAGTGTATGGAATGCCAGTTACACTGGAGACAGCCTTGGCAAGACTATTCCAAGACTGATTTATGTTGAGACCCAGTATACTCTCCTTGCAATAGACTACAGCTGTGGTGCTTTACAAGGAATCCAATGAATATTCTGGACTCCTCTACACCTTACACTGGGCACTTTCCATTCTTGCTCCTGCCATGTCCACACAGCTCATACAACAACAGTTAACATGTTTTCCCATCAATTCATGCTATCATGTTTAACGATCAGTGCACACACCTGCACAATGATGCCAAGCATTTGCATGATGTTAAGCAGAGAGCAACAATGCCAAAAAGAGAGTAAGGCAGTTTATGAATTAGAAAGGGTAATGTGACAGTTGGTATTAATTTAAGGGTTCGATGCTGATGTACCGGTTAGAACTTTTCAGACATGTACTGGGTGTATAAATCTTATGACCTGACATTTTTTTAGTGGCTTTATACTCTAATAAACATAATTTGTACAATGTGGGATTCAAATCTATGTAAAATAGACAATGCATAATCTTTGACATAGGTGTTTTTACCTCCTTACCACAGAGGAAACATTTGTCAGGCAAGCTCATTAATTATATAGGCATATTTTAGAGTGAGTGGCTAACCATGCTTTTGTGTCACCTGACAATATCCTAGTCTATATCATTGAAGTATGAAATCCATCTCAGTACTGTAACATAATTGTCAGTACACACTCAGTCACACATATAATTCATATGATACCCACTGCTGTACAGTCATTTTTATGCATAATTTTATTTATATTGTTAATTTTAATAGTGATTACAGTGGAACAACCTTAATAAAAGTTGGGAGTTTGCTGGATCGGAACCCTGGCAAAGCTGTATTGTGGCCATGAACTTACACCATTTGCCACAGGGAAGGCTGAGCAACTGGTGTATTTTTTACCGTCATTACTGTGCAGACTTCTCATTGTAACTGATGACATGTTTGTCACACATGCTCACTAGTTACATATACACATTAAAGTGTAACATGATTAAGCATGTATATGTGTGGCATGAAAGTGCAGAAAATAAATGTTTAATTGTAGAACCATGATTGTAATGATAACCACAGTTAAACATATGATATATATGATATATGCATGCTAAATGTACCTGCTATACATAGTTATTTTTATGTATAATTATTTTATATTGTCATTTTTTATATAAATTACAGTGGACCAACATTAATAAAACTTAGAGTTTGCTGAATTAGAACCCTGGTTTACCTATACTGTGACCATTAACTGCCACCTGTTGTCACAGGAAAAGCTAGGCAGCAGATGTGTTTTGTACACTCAATGCTGTGTACGAATGCTGACCACTGTGCAATGACACTTAGCGTGTTTGCATGATGGAAGACCACTCATGTTACAATGTATCTTTTTTAGAAATGGATAACTTTGCAGGTGTTGTGGAAGTTTGCTAGCCTCCATGCAATGCCGCTTAGTGTGTTTGCACTACGGAAACTACAAGATGTTATAATGCATCTTTTTGGAAATTAACAATGTCTGCTTATTGCCTACAAGTGTTGTGGAACTGCAGGTGTTGTGGAAGTGTGCTGACTACTGTACAATGCCACTTAGTGTGTTTGCACAATGAAAGGCAAAAGATGTAAGAATGTATTTTTTTCTGAAATTGACAATGCCTGCTTGTTGTCTGGGACATTATGCCTTGTTTGCACCGAAGTGAGCAATGTCCAAATGAGACAGGCAAAGCTCAACATGTATTTTTCTTGTAAATAGTGTGCTTATTTTTCATCATTTAAAGATAAATGTGGGACCTGAACCATGATCTACAAATCCTATGTGCTTCATCGTTTTTTTGCTAGATGTGCTCTACACATACACTTGATTCACAGTTGTAATGTATGCGTTCCTTATCATGGAATCAACTTCCATTAATTTTTATTTATGTATCCATTTCACCGTATTTGTGCTAAGCCAAACATCATGCAAATATTAATATCTAAATAAAATAAAGAAAACATTAACAACATTACAAATACATTTTAACACACCTTTTGGATTTTTACCCAACTCTGGATTTGAGCTATAATACTAATGAGCCTAATAAACACATTAGGAATGTCTTATCTCACTTTGCCACAGAAACAACTTTTCAGCAAGAAAGTGAATCACTATGCATACAAGCAAGTCCCATTTCCCCCATAGTTTTAACAAAACAGATACACTTGTACACTGTCAGTTGTTTGTACATGTGTTGCTTAAAAGTTTATTGCAATGAGTGATAATACAGCCAGTTATGAGAATTGTTTGCAGCAATGC
Source organism: Protopterus annectens (assembly GCF_019279795.1). Classification (NCBI taxonomy): domain Eukaryota; kingdom Metazoa; phylum Chordata; order Ceratodontiformes; family Protopteridae; genus Protopterus; species Protopterus annectens. The sequence goes on from NC_056751.1 coordinate 494,255,295, forward strand.
AGCTCTGTTTTCTATTTGTATTGTATTCATTCTTTTCTCATCTGTGCTGTACTCTCAGGTGTGCAATATATAGGGCATTTTATATTATTGTCCTTTAAATGTATAATAAAATGACAAGACATTGAAAAACAGTTTTCAGCCAAGTCAGGATAGTTTGTATTTTAGTGAAAAAAAAATGAGAACTGTGTGCTATTCCTTTATACTTAAAAGCTTGCTACAGTTACTTCTACACTTTGTAAGTGTATCCTGGGTGACACACCCAATCCTGGTGAGGTAGTCTGAATCATTATTGTGTCTTTTTTCTCCCTCACACTAATTGTTCAGAGTTGCAATCCATTAGCAACTAACGTTGAAGTAGTGCCATACTACGTTTATACCTGCTACACAAAGTGAAACATTTGGGATTCAGCAATTTTAATGTGTTCACACCTCATTTGCATCTTCACCATGCTCAGTGGCCTGAATCTACACTATAAAAAGTTAACTGTGTAGCTAGGGAACTTGAAGGTGAGGAGACTCGTGTATTTAGACAACACAGAAGATTTCTATTCCTTTTGATTTATCTGCAGAGAAGGCTTCTGATCTTGCTAATGTACAATTGTATTTTTCAAATGCATTCTAGATTTGATAACATGTTACAAAGATTTTTTTTCTATACATGCATTAGAAAATGGAACTTTTATCTATATGCACTTCTTATACTTCATTGCTGGCATAAGTATTTTGAGCAGGCATCCTTTCTCAGATAGACAGCCTATTCACTTTCAACACAAGTGTAATTGTTAAAAATGGCTTATCTTACAATTTTCTTATGTTATTTCAGGGAAATGTAGCCTACTATATTGCCAGTGACACAGGGGAGTTATACTTCCAAGATGGCCGTATATATAGGCACAGTAAGAGGTGACTGGCAATTATATAAAATTTGTAACAAGAAAAGTATTTAAATTTGCTTGAGTTCATTGTTATATGGTTCTGATGAAGTCCCCATTTTTATGGATGAAAGAACTTGACCTTTTAAGTTGAAATAAGCTTGGAATAAATGTTTTAACTTGATCATGGACCATTTATCATCTATCTTTACAAAAAGATTTTACTGTTGGATTTTTAACTACTGAGAGGTGTCTAAGTGAGCCTTTTCTTCTGGCTAGGAGTCTTTTTCCACTGCACTTTCTACTCTATAAGGTTGTTACTTGTTAGTCATACAAAATTGACTTTTTAATTTAAAATGTGTACATATTTTGTGAGAATTGTATAGAAAACATATATAGCAGTTGTATTATGTGGTATTCCTTGGTCTGTACCAACTTTTCATTTGTCTGTTTTTTTTTTTTTGTTGTTGTGTGGGGGAGCCCGGTACCATTTGTGCATTGTGTGTGTTTGAAGAGGTTTGTTCTTGAAACTGTGTAGTCATCCTATTACTTCTGTGGTAAACAATACATTACTAAAATGGTATTCCATTATTTTGCCTAATATTGGTCTGTGTGTGAGTGTGATATGGCACAACCACATAACCTTCAATTTAAAAAATTAACGTGTGATTCCAGTGCTTAATGTTGAAAATATATATATGAGTATATGAACAGGAATTTAATTATATGGTATTTATGTGTTGCATCCTTCCCTGTTTTATATCACATAGGATTACAGCACCCAAGTGTACAAATCCATATAAACCCCCTTTCAGTGACCCTAAAAACATCATAGTGTAGGCGTTTAGGCACCATGGCGCCTTTCTGCTTGGAATAGGAAATGGGGATATAGCTGACAGAATGCAGCTTTGGAACCAGATAGTCAATGATGTGACTACCATAGGGGGAACATCAGAACTTACAATCAGTTACATTATAGGGACACTGATATGATTTCATCAGCCCAGAAGAAAGCCACTGAAGTTGCCCATGAACAGCTGACTATGGGCAGGGGGGGGGGCTGTATGCTACAGAGCCACCACTGACTTCAAATGAAGATTTCCTGTCCACTGTCACAGATCCAGAGAGCACAGTGGAAACTGCACACCAACATGTGACTGATGTCAGTGCTGGTGTTTTTGGAAGGACAAGTATGTGTAAGGAGGAGATTCCAGGTAAGCTTACACATCTCTGTGACAGTTGAAAACATCGACAGTACATGTATACGAAACTACAGCGCTAACATGGGTCCTGCAAGCGGGAAGTAGTATGGGTTCAATATCATATCATATCCTTTACTTCCCCCTTGCAGGACCCATGTTAGCGCTGTAGTTTCGTATACATGTACTGTCGATGTTTTCAACTGTCGACGGTTTCGTTTCGGTGTAGTGATTTTCGATATTCTAACATGTCGTTGGTTTGACATGAACCCCTCTCTTCATATAGTCCAGGGAAGTATGTCTCAGGTTGTTAATGCCCATATGGAATGACAGAATCCTTCTGGAACCTGTGGTGTAGTGACTTGATTTCATCTGTACATGGAGGATCCTAGCTCCAGATAAGCAACTAACCTGCATCTTTTCCTTATTCAGTCTGGTTTGTGGGGTATCTGTGTGTCATACAATGGAGTTCCCTATTGCAAGAGACCTGGGTAATGCATTTGTTTGGCTTTGATCTTGGGGGTCCACTGAGTGTAGTCATATGTGTAGTATCTGATGTTGGTTTTGGTGAGCACTTTAGAAATTGCTGAGGATAGATGTTCCTGTTTATAGGCTTATGCAGTCTTTAAAGTTTGGGAAGATTGTCTTTTAGTACTTTTAAACAAGAAGGTGCAGGTAACCTTAAGTCCAAAAGCCCAATAAAGAATCGTTCTTCTTCTTAATGCAACTTTATTAAATCCAATAATAGCGTTTTCGCCACCCTTATTAAAGCAGCTTCTTCAGAGAAACACATTATAATTCAAAAAGCGTGCTTTTATAGGAACAGGAAGTGACAAAACACCATATCCCATTTCAATGATATAAAAAATATATATATATAACAATTCTTATCAGTGTATTTAAATGTATTTAAAAGCTTATATCATTATAAAAGTACCAATGGTACACGTTATTATCATTTTAAGATAAAAGATGTATAAAGTATATAAAATTATATAAACATATAAAATCAACATTAGATTAGAAATAACTATTTTGAAACAAATATGTATATACATGTATGAGTAGTTGTTCTTAGATGTATCCAAGGTAGTTACCTATCTTAAATAACTCCTTAATTTTAAAACAGCTGAAATATTACAATTTTCATTCAGTCCCGGGAACCTGAATGCATCTAGTTTTAACTGCCATTCAAGTTCCCGGTTCTCCAAAATTAAAGAAAGGGGGCCACCACGAATATTGTATGGTACTTGATCAATACACATAAATGAAAAACTGTGTCCCGGATGGGCATTAATGTGTTTGGCCAGTGCATTATCATCTGAATTTTTTCTAATTGCGTAAGCATGTTCATAAAACCGGTCACGGGCCTTGCGGTCCGTTTTCCCAATGTAGAAACCCGAACAACAATTACACAATGCAACCTAGATTACTAATTTTGACTCACAGTTTAATTTATAAAAAATCTGATATTTTTTGTTTCTAATTGTAAAGGAATTACCTGCCTTAACAACTTTACACCAATTACAGAAACCACAAGGGGACATACCTTGTCTGCTGTATTGGGTTTGTTGTAAACTTCTTTGTAGTAGTTCTTTCAAATTTCTACCTCTTTTCTATACAACTTGGGGCTGACCTCCTAGTTTCTCTGCTAAAAAGGTGTTATTGGAAATGAAATACCAGTTTTTACAAATGATTGACCAAATGGCCTGGAAATTGACATTGAAAGTGGTAACAAAGCTCAACACAAATTGTCCTTTACTATTAGTGGAGGTTGCCTCAACAATAAGGTTTAAAGTAGATAGATTGGTGTTACTAGGTCCTTGACCTATACAAACCTCAATTTGATTGAGAATAGGTTTGTACACTCCTTCAATTCTTTTTGTCTCAACCTCCTGTATCAAATCATCTAGTAAGCCAACAGGGTACCCACGATTGAGGAACATTTCCTTTAAAATATTACATTCAAATTTAAAGTCAATGATAGTACTGCACATCCTCCCAGCTCTCACTAGTTGCCCTTTAACGATGGAATGTTTCTGTTTGTAAGGATGAAAACTTGAAAAATGGAGCATGGAGTTGCAGTAAGTGGGTTTTCTGTAAACAGTAGAAGTAAACGTCTGACTAGTAAAGTCCTTGATTAATTTTACATCAAGGTAATCTATTTCAATTGTGGAAAATTTAAAGGTGAATTTCAAAAATTCAGTAGTTTCATTGAGTTCATGGATAAACTGGTCGGCTTCATCGCTATTACCTTGAAATAAGATAAAAATGTCATCTAGGAATCTAGTATACAGCCTGATGAATTTAGTAAGATGGGGTTTATTCATCAGGTAGTTCTTTTCCCAGAATGCAACAAAAAAGTTAGCGACACTCGCTCCGCAAGGGGAGCCCATGGCTACCCCTTGTTTCTGGATATAGAAGTCCTCCCCAAAAGTAAAATAATTTGTAGAGAGAACTATGTCCAGTAACTCAGTAACTAAGTCAATTTCACCTTTAGGAACATTAAAGTCACTTAAAAGTAGACCTATCCATTCAACAGCTTCCTGATGTGGTATGGAAGTATATAGGTCTACAACGTCTACTGTGAGGAAGTTGTAACTTTCATCAAAATTGATGTCATTGATGTTCTCTAAAAAGGTTCAAGAGTCTCTGCATAGACCCTGAATATGTTTTAAGTATTTTGACAGAATACTGTCAATGAATTTAGAACAGGAATAAGTAATGGACGACCTCCCATCAACAAGGGCTCTCATAGGTGGATTTGAGACGTCCTTGTGAATCTTTGGGATGCCGAACATTACTGGTATTCTAGGGGAACAGATGTCAATGTAGTTATAGATGTTAACATCAATTTTGCCTGCTAAGTATAAATCTTGAAAGTAACCTCTAATCCTACGAGATGCTCCGTTCACTTCGTTGATTGAGGCTACACTGTAGGCAGATGAATTTAACACTGTTAACATCTTCTCTTTATACTCTAAATTATCAAAAACCACCAGGCCGCCTCCTTTGTCAGGTTTAACCAACCTGACCGGAGACCTCCGTAAGTTGTCTAGAGCTGACACCTGCTCTTTAGTAATATTGATTTTACTAATATCATTTTTTAATGATGGTTGAGAAAGCTGGTGTCTTAAATCCGCCTCACAGATATTTTCAAATAGGTGAAGAACTGCATGTAAAGGTGGATTGAAAGTGCTAGGTAGTTTTAGCTGAGAAATTGCTGATGATAGATGTTCCTGTTTATAGGCTTATGCAGTCTTTAAAGTTTGGGAAGATTGTCTTTTAGCACACCAACATAAGTTGGTCTAATTGTGTGGTGGATGTAGTGAGTGTGCTCTTGACAACCTTGCCTTGTATGTATGCAAGACATTTGTCTGCAGTGAAATTGTATATCTACAATCTTCCATATTGCATTTGTTGTCTGTGAACATGAGGCAATTGCTACATCATCTTGGATGCCCATATCTACCAGGCTAGCATAGGAGACATTTGGAAAATTAATATCCATGTTGTCCAGACCTGTATTTGGCTGGGCGACTATAGCTGTGGATTGGGTTATACAGAGGTCTCCTTTGGTGATTTCAGGGTTTGGTCACTAGACCACTTTAGATTGCATTAAGATATGACAGTAGTGCTGTTTAATGTGTAAGCCAGCTTCTTTTGCAATGGCTTCCTTTTAACACACTAAGTTACAGAAGGATCTGAAGAAGGCATTGCCGAAAGCACTTATCCTTCAGTTGGTTTGAAGACAGAGACTTTTTGCTGCTATACTGTGATTTTATTGTTTTATATGTTTACTTGTGCTGGAATTTACTTGTATTAAAATATTAGGTGTTGATACTCGTTATGGAATTATAAGAGTCTCTCTCTGTGGAGGAACTGCAGTTTGTTTTTTCTTAAGTTACGGGTTTCAGTTCGAAGGGAAGTTTTAATTTTATAGATAAAATTTACTTTCTGGGCATTTGTGTCTGCACTGGGCACTGCTAACTTCATGACATAACACCAATAAAAATTCCTTGCAAGTATAATGCTACAGCAAAGCAAATTAAACAAACTACCCTGACAAGGTAATTTCAAGTATCATTCTTGACAAGCCAATTCTTTCTCTTCAGTAAGTACTGCTTGATTTGCTTCTAACTTCAGAATATCTGCCTAAGTACATTATCCATAAATCACCAGGCTCTACTTATTAGTTTCTCCTCAAGTATTTGGCAATGCCCTGTATAGCCACAGACACCTTGGGCTGATGTTTTTTCTGTAAAAGCACCATTGAAATTTCACCAATACCTAGTTGCACACAGGACAACTAGCTGGCAATAACAAACACTGCCTCCAGACTTAAAAACTGGATACTCCTGAAATTACATTACATACTCACTTCAACTGTCTAATTAATAATAAATGGTCTGTTGCCATGGCTATGAACTTTCCCACTATCTATGTTACCAGCTTGATGGATATGGGCATCCTGAGGCTATATAGAAATTGCTGAATGTTTACTAACAAACAGTTAATTCTCAAACAAACTGATATGGTATGTGAGAGATGTATTTACAGAATGTCACTGGAGGCAAAGCTCTCACATAAAAGCACTCCTAATGTCAATAAGGTTGTCAGTAGTACATGCACTGAACCCATCACACACAATTCAAAGCAGTCACATTGAATCATATATGTTGAGGCACTTAAATGTAACCTTTCTAAACCCCAAAGATCTGCTAGATAAAGTATACATAACAAACACCTTTACAACTGCAACCTGTAAATTAAAGAAATTAAAAGAAATCAATTGCATGGAGACAAACCTCAGCAAACCTGAATGCCCTCATTCAAAACAACACCTGAATCAACACATATAGCCACTCCTCATGGAGCCCATAAGCAAAGCCACCATAGCATCCAGCATTCTAGTCATTAGAGACTCCAAAGTGAGACAAACTAATGTCCCTCTCACCAGGCTGAGTTAAGAGAAAGTCACAGTTGCTTATCAAGGGCCAGAATCCACCACATTACACAAACTCTCAAGTCATTCGACCACAAGTACCAGTATGACTCATTCATAGTCCATGTGGGTGTAAATGACCTGCGATGTACCTCCCCAGACTATATGAAGAGAGACATCATGGAGCTCTCGGAATATGTTACCCGGGCTGGTATGAGACTAGCATTGAGCAGCATTTTACCTTCTACAGGGATGATGCCACAATATGAACAAAGTTGATTGACGTTAATAACTGGCTTCATTTCTGATATCATTATAAGGGGTGCAATATTTGTCAGCATAGAAGGAGATAGTCAACAGACCATGCTGCTTTGCCAGGGATGGTTTGTACCTCTCCCCTCTAGACATTTGAATATTATCTATAACATTGTCCTCCCCATAGTGGCTTTTTATATTAACTAAAACATTGTTCTACCCCATAGTGCCTTTTTATATTAACTAAAACACTGACCACCCCCATAGTGCCTTTTTATATTAAGTAAAACATTGTCCTTCCATAGTTCCTTTTTGCATTAACTAAAACATTGTCCTCACCCCATAGTGCCTTTTTATATTAACTAAAACATTGTCTTCCCCCATAGTGTATTTTTATATTAACTAAAACATTGTCCTCCCACACAGTGCCTTTTTATATTAACTAAAACATTGTCCTCCCCATAGTGCCTTTTTATATTAACTAAAAAATTGACCTCCACATAGTGCCTTTTTATATTAATTAAACATTGTCCTCCCCATAGTGCCTTTTTATATTAACTAAAACATTGTCCTACCCATAGTGCCTTTTTATATTAACTAAAACATTGTCATCCCCATAATGCCTTTTTATATTAACTAAAACATTGTCCTCCACATAGTGCATTTTAATATTAACTAAAACATTGTCTTCTCCCACAGTGCCTTATTATATTAACTAAAACATTGTCTTCCCCCATAGTGCCTTTTTATATTAAATAAAACATTGTCCTCACCATAGTGCCTTTTTATATTAACTAAAAAATTGTCCACTCCATAGTGCCTTTTTATTTTAACTAAAAAACTGTCCTCCACTTAGTGCCTTTTTATATTAACTAAAAAATTGTCCTCCACATAGTGCCTTTTTATATTAACTAAAACATTGTCCTCCCCATAGTGCCTTTTTATTTTAACTAAAACATTGTCCTCCTCCATAGTGAATTTTTATATTAACTAAAACATTGTCTTCCCCATAGTGCCTTTTTAAATTAATTAAAACATTGTCCTCCTCCACAGTGCTTTTTATATTAACAAAAACATCGTCCTCGGCCATAGTGTCTTTTTATAATAACTAAAACAATGTCCTTCCCCATAGTGCCTTTTTTATATTAACTAAAACGTTGTCCTCCCACATAGTGCTTTTTTATATTAACTAAAACATTGTCCTCCCCACAGTGCCTATTTATATTAATTAAAGCATTGCCCTCACCCAGAGTGCCTTTTTATATTAACTAATAAACTGTATTCCCCCTATAGTGCCTTTTTATATTAACTAAAACACTGATCTCCCCCATAGTGCCTTTTTATATTAACTAAAACACTGTCCTTACCCAGAGTGCCTTTTTATATTAACTAAAACATTGTCTTCCCCTATGTGTCTTTTTATATTAACTAAAACATTGTCCTAACGCACAGTGCCTTTTTAAATTAACTAAAACATTGTCCTCCCCATAGTGCCTTTTTATATTAACTAAAAAATTGTCCTCCACATAGTGCCTTTTTATATTAACAAAAACATTGCCCTCCCCCACAGTGCCTTTTTATATTAACTAAAAAAATATCCTCCCCATAGTGCCTTTTTATATTAACTAAAAGATTATCCTCCCCATAGTGCCTTTTTATATTAACTAAAACATTGTCCTCACCATAGTGCATTTTAATATTAAATATTGTCCTCCCCCACTGTGCCTTTTTAGATTAACTCAAACATTGCCCTCCCCCACAGTGCCTTTTTATATTAACTAAAACATTGTCCTCCCCATAGTGCATTTTAATATTAACTAAAATGTTGTCCTCCCCCATACTGCCTTTTTATATTAACTAAAACATTGTCCTCCACATAGTGCCTTTTTATATTAACTAAAAAATTGTCCTCCACATAGTGCCTTTTTATATTAACAAAAACATTGTCCTCCCCAACAGTGCCTTTTTATATGAACTAAAAAAATATCCTACCCATAGTGCCTTTTTATATTAACTAAAAGATTGTCATCCCCATAATGCCTTTTTATATTAACTAAAACATTGTCCTCCACATAGTGCATTTTAATATTAACTAAAACATTGTCCTCCCCCATACTGCCTTTTTATATTAACTAAAACATTGCCCTCCCCCACAGTGCCTTTTTATATTAACTAAAACATTGTCTTCTCCCACAGTGCCTTATTATATTAACTAAAACATTGTCTTCCCCCATAGTGCCTTTTTATATTAACTAAAACATTGTCCTCACCATAGTGCCTTTTTATATTAACTAAAAAATTGTCCACCCCATAGTGCCTTTTTATATTAACTAAAAAACTGTCCTCCACATAGTGCCTTTTTATATTAACTAAAAAATTGTCCTCCACATAGTGCCTTTTTATATTAACTAAAACATTGTCCTCCCCACAGTGCCTTTTTATATTAACTAAAACATTTCCTCCCCCATAGTGCATTTTTATATTAACTAAAACATTGTCTCCCCCATAGTGCCTTTTTAAATTAATTAAAACATTGTCCTCCCCATAGAGCTTTTTTATATTAAATAAAACATTGTCTTCTGCCATAGTGTCTTTTTATAATAACTAAAACAATGTCCTTCCCCATAGTGCCTTTTTTATATTAACTAAAACATTGTCCTCCCCCATAGTGCTTTTTATATTAACTAATACATTGTCCTCCCCATAGTGCCTATTTATATTAATTAAAGCATTGCCCTCACCCAGAGTGCCTTTTTATATTAACTAATAAACTGTATTCCCCCTATAGTGCCTTTTTATATTAACTAAAACACTGATCTCCCCCATAGTGCCTTTTTATATTAACTAAAACACTGTCCTTACCCAGAGTGCCTTTTTATATTAACTAAAACATTGTCTTCCCCTATGTGTCTTTTTATATTAACTAAAACATTGTCCTCCCACACAGTGCCTTTTTAAATTAAATAAAACATTGTCCTCCCCATAGTGCCTTTTTATATTAACTAAAAAATTGTCCTCCACATAGTGCCTTTTTATATTAACAAAAACATTGCCCTCCCCCACAGTGCCTTTTTATATTAACTAAAAAAAATCCTCCCCATAGTGCCTTTTTATATTAACTAAAAGATTGTCCTCCCCATAGTGCCTTTTTATATTAACTAAAACATTGTCCTCCCCATAGTTCATTTTAATATTAACTAAAACATTGTCCTCCCCATACTGCTTTCTTATATTAACTAAAACATTGCCCTCCCCCACAGTGCCTTATTATATTAACTAAAACATTGTCCTCCCCATAGTGCGTTTTAATATTAACTAAAATGTTGTCCTCCCCCATACTGCCTTTTTATATTAAATAAACATTGTCCTCCCCATAGTGCCTTTTTATATTAACTAAAAAATTGTCCACCCCATAGTGCCTTTTATATATTAACTAAAAAATTGTCCTCCACATAGTGCCTTTTTATATTAGCTAAAATACTGTCCTCTCCATAGTGCGTTTTAATATTAATTAAACATTGTCCTCCACCATACTGCCTTTTTATATTAACTAAAACATTGTCCTCTCCCACAGTGTCTTTTTATATTAACTAGAACATTGTCCGCACCATAATGCCTTTTTATATTAACAAAAACATTGCCCTCCCCCATAGTGCCTTTTTATATTAACTAAAACATTGTCCTCCCATAGTGCCTTTTTATATTAACTAAAACCTTGTCCTCCCCATAGTACATTTTTATATTAACTAAAACATTGACCTCCCCCATAGTGCCTTCTTACATGAACTAAAACAGTGTCCTCCCTCATAGTGCCTTTTTATATTAACTAAAACATTGTCCTCCCCCACAGTGTTTTTTATATTAACTAGAACATTGTCCTCGCCATAGTGCCTTTTTATATTAACAAAAACATTGCTCTCCACCATAGTGCCTTTTTATATCAACTAAAACATTGTCCTCCCCATAGTGCCTTTTTATATTAACTAAAACATTGACCTCCCCCATAGTGCCTTCTTACATAAACTAAAAAAGTGTCCTCCCTCATAGTGCCTTTTTATATTAACTAAAACATTGTCCTCACCCAGAGTGCCTTTTTATATTAACTAAAACATTGTCTTCCCCCTATAGGGCTGTTTTATATTAACTTAAACATTGTCCTTCTGCACAGTGCCTTTTTATATTAACTAAAACATTGTCCTCCCCCATAGTGCCTTTTTATATTAACTAAAATATTGTCCTCCCCATAGTGCCTTTTTATATTAATTAAAACATTGTCCACCCCATAGTGACTTTTTATATTAACTATAACATTGTCCTCCACCATGGTGCTTTTTATATTAATTAAAACATTGTCCTCCCATGGAGTGCCTTTTTATATTAACTAAAACATTGTCCTCCCCATAGTGCCTTTTTCTATTAACAAAAACATTTCCTCCCCCATAGTGCATTTTTATAGTATATAAAACATTGTCCACCCCATAGTGCCTTTTTAAATTAATTAAAACATTGTCCTCCCCCGTATAGCTTTTTTATATTAAATAAAAGATTGTCCTCCCCCATAGTGCATTTTTATATTAACTAAAACATTGTCTTCCCCCTATAGTGCCTTTTTATATTAACTAAAACATTGTCCTCCTGCACAGTGCCTTTTTATATTAACTAAAACATTGTCCTCCCTCAAAGTGCCTTTTTATATTAATTAAAACATTGTAATCCCAATAGTGCCTTTTTATATTAACTAAAAGATTATCCTCCACCATAGTGCCTTTTTATATTAACTAAAACATTGTCCTCTCCTGTAGTGCCTTTTTATATTAACTAAAACATTGTCCTCCACCATAGTGCCTTTTATATTAACTAAAACATTGTCCTCCCCATAGTGCCTTTTTATATTAACTAAAACATTGTCCTCCCCATAGTGCCTTTTTATATTAACTAAAACATTGTCCTCCCCATAGTGCCTTTTTATACTAACTTAAAAATTGCCCGCCCACAGTGCTTTTTTATATTAACTAAAACATTGTCCTCCCCAGTAGAACCTTTTATATTAACTAAAAAATTGTCCTCCACCATACTGCCTTTTATATTAACTAAAACATTGTCCTCCCCCATAGTGCCCTTTTATATTAATTAAAACATTGTCCTCCCCATAGTGCCTTTTTATATTAACTAAAACATTGTCCTCCCCATAGTGCCTTTTTATATTAACTAAAACATTGTCCTCCATAGTGCCTTTAATATTAACTAAAACATTGTCCTACCCCATAGTGCCTTTTTTATATTAACTAAAACATTGTCCTCCCCATAGTGCCTTTTTTATATTAACTAAAACATTGTCCTCCCCATAGTGCCTTTTTATATTAACTAAAACATTGTCCTCCCCATAGTGCCTTTTTATATTAATTAAAACATTGTCCTCCCCATAGTGCCTTTTTATATTAACTAAAACATTGTCCTCCCCATAGTGCCTTTTATATTAACTAAAACATTGTCCTCCCCATAGTGCCTTTTTATATTAACTAAAACATTGTCTTCCTTCATAATGACTTTTATATTAACTAAAACCTTGTCCTCCCCATAGTGCCTTTTGGGATTAACTAAAATACTGTCCTGCCCATAGTGCCTTTTTATATCAACTAAAACATTGTCCTTGCCCATAGTGCCTTTTTATATTAACTAAAACATTGTCCTCCCATAGTGCCTTTTTATATTAACTAAAATATTGTCCTCCCCATAGTGCCTTTTTATATTAACTAAAACATTGTCCTCCCCATAGTGCCTTTTTATATTAACTAAAACATTGTCCTCCCCATAGTGCCTTTTATATTAACTAAAACATTGTCCTCCCCATAGTGCCTTTTTATATTAACTAAAACATTGTCCTCCCCATAGTGCTTTTTATATTAACTAAAACATTGTCCTCCCCATAGTGCCTTTTATATTAACTAAAACATTGTCCTCCCCATAGTGCCTTTTTATATTAACTAAAACATTGTCCTCCCCATAGTGCCTTTTTATATTAACTAAAACATTGTCCTCCCCATAGTGCCTTTTTATATTAACTAAAACATTGTCGTCCCCATAGTGCCTTTTTATATTAAGTAAACATTGTCCTCCCCATAGTGCCTTTTTATATTAACTAAAACATTGTCCTCCCCATAGTGCCTTTTTATATTAACTAAAACATTGTCCTCCCCATAGTGCCTTTTTATATTAACTAAAACATTGTCCTCCCCATAGTGCCTTTTTATATTAACTAAAACATTGTCCTCTCCCATAGTGCCTTTTTATATTAATTAAAACATTGTCCTCCCCATAGTGACTTTTTATATTAACTAAAACATTGTCCTCCCCATAGTGCCTTTTTATATTAACTAAAACATTGTCCTCCCCATAGTGCCTTTTTATATTAACTAAAACATTGTCCTCCCCATAGTGCCTTTTTATATTAACTAAAACATTGTCCTCCCCATAGTGCCTTTTATATTAACTAAAACATTGTCCTCCCCATAGTGCCTTTTTATATTAACTAAAACATTGTCCTCCCCCAGTGCCTTTTTATATTAACTAAAACATTGTCCTCCCCATAGTGCCTTTTTATATTAACTAAAACATTGTCCTCCCCATAGTGCTTTTTATATTAACTAAAACATTGTCCTCCCCATAGTGCCTTTTTATATTAACTAAAACATTGTCCTCCCCATAGTGCCTTTTTATATTAACTAAAACATTGTCCTCTCCCATAGTGCCTTTTTATATTAA